>NW_010336439.1:1388-14499 GCF_000700745.2 Antrostomus carolinensis
AGACAAAATTGTGTCAACCTGAGGTAACTCTGAAAAGTTATCCTCTGGCAGACCCTTATTGGCTTCCACTTCTGGGAAGACCCCAGTAAGTGGGCACTGCTGCTGCAGGGGAAGTGGTGTGTCTGTCTGACCTTTGGTCTCCAAATATTCTTTGGTAAACTGCTGTTGGGTTTTCATCTGCAACTGCCTTTCCACCTTCTGCAGCTCCTTCAATATTTTCTTCTTCTTCTGTACTTGTTCTTCTCTGTTCTTTTTAAGTTCTTCAATCTTATCTTTATTTAAAGGTTCACCTTGAATTAATTCCAATGATTTAAGTTGTGCTTTTTCAATAGCACTAATTCTCTGTCCAAGTTCGTTCAGCTTGCCTTCAGTCTCTTCTACTATGCATTCCAAAGGCTGGTATGGGTGAAAAGGTGGCAGTAGGTCCTTATCTGCTACCTGCAGGGAACTTGACTTCTGCTTGGATGCACCTAAGCACATGAAAAATGTTTGAAAAAATGCCATGCTGAAGATACCCCAAACCTCCCCTCTCACCCACAAAAAAAAAAATAAAAAAAATAATAAAAAAATATATATATTAAAAAAAACCCAAAAAACTTTATAACTAGCACTGCACATCTGTGAAACCACAAAAAGGTAAACCCTACACTCCATGTTAAGACAAGAAAGGACAAAGCATATAGCTGGAATTTTCATTATTGATCCTAATATGCCTTTGAACACAGCTATTTTAACCTTAAGGAACCATAAAGGTTTCTAACATCATGACAACACATCTGGGAAGTGAAATCAGCAAGAAGAGCAAGGCAATTTAAATAATTTACTGAGTTCTCAAAGTTGTTCTGCTGTGCAGAGCAATTAAACTAAGACTATTTTCCAGAGGCTAATTTCCAACAGCAAGGTTACAAGCAAAAGTTGCCTATATTTGAGAGAAGACAAACTCTACAGCAAGATCAGTATTTTGAACCAGTATTTCTCCAAACACTGTAGCATTCCACCTTTACATTACAAACAGAATCCTGCCAGTGTAGACTTAAGGTACACAAATATATTTTGAAGCTTTAGCACCTTTTTAAAAGTTCTGGGACAAAATTAACAGCTTGCTGGCCTCCCTCTCTCCAGTAACAAATTAACAATTCTGTTCACTATTAAGACTTAAAAAATAATCTTCAACACAAATCTAGCAAGGAACACCAAGCCAGGGCAGTGCTTCTCTGAATGCTCAATGCCTGCAAGCAATTCAAGGCTGCTTTCCCAAAAGCCACGTCTTTGAAACCTCCAGTCAGATCATACTAATAGGAATCTATTCAGTCCTGAAATTTTAATTATTACTTCAGTGTAAGAAACTTTAATTAAACATGTGAGAGGTTTTAGCCTGATCAAGTAATATTCTGCTCTAACATTCATTTGCTATACCTAAACAGGGATATATACAGCTTAAAAAAAACTCAAAAAACAAAACCAAAAACTACCTTGAAAAACACCCAAAACAAAACCACCAAACACACACACACAATAAAAAAAAACAAAGCCAACCCAAACCACCTTGAATATTTACAAAGCAGATTCATAAAATTAATAATTAAAACTACACACAGTTTGAGCCATGGCTTAATAAAGTTGCCTAAACATCATATAGCTGACAGAAAATCTGGATGCAAGAATTAAATCCCCCATGACTCACTAGCTCTGGAAGGATTACGTTTCCTAAAACACTGATCTATTTCTCTCTGGGCCTTCCTTCACCAAAATATGAATTCACAAGTGACTTCATTTTTTGCATTGCTGTCAAAACAGGAGTCACATACACCTCACTGTGAAATTAATCTTTTTTTGAGGAACTAATTGAAAAAGAAATGAATGTGAGAATTTTATCTTAAAAGCGAATTGTCTTTTGTAAGGAGAAAGAACAAGTATTAAAATAGAAGTGAACCAACTCTGTCCTCAATATCTTCACCAGACTCTCTGGAATGAAAGCAAACCACACCTAAATTTAAGGGAAACAAGAAATATCTTAATATCCCCAGGAAATAGCCCAGCATCCCACAAACACTGCAGATATCCCTCAGTAAACTCCTTCTCCAGCTCAGTACTTTACATAGCTGCCTTGTATTGGTCAGTAGCTCCAGCTGAATAACTGTTCCAATCACTACTACTATTTCGTTTCTGAACCATAAGTGAGTCCCAAAACAATTTCTCTGAAGACAATAAAGAATTTGACAAGTTTAGCAATAACTTGTTCGGTGTTGGCTGGTGGATATTTAGCTCAAGCCTGCTATAAGCTGCTGGCTAGTTGGCTTGGTAGTATACTTAGAGTTCATATAGTTATCCTTTCATTTTTAAAAAGTGTGACTTACAATGTCAGCTTTGCAGACCACTCTTGAATATATGTGCACTCACTAAAAATCTCCAAAACACTTGTCTGTATCTTTGTTAGAAACTAATGAAAGTCAATTGGTCTTTTGAAACTAAGCCGCTCCACTGCTGAAGTGACAGAAAAATTACAGGAACCTAACTAAAAATTAACCTTGCCTTTAAGACATGACTAAGATTGGAACCTTTTGCACTACCCTGTTTAATACTGTTCCTAAGGTTCCCATGTCCCTCCTTTCCATCCTAACACAAAGCATTCCCACGACCTGACAGCTCTGGACAGCTTCCATCACTCTGTAAGGTAAGAAAAGCTGCAGTTCAAAGAGCCCCCAGACAATAAAGTACCAATATTGTCCGTCTCAGTTAAGTCCCATCTGGGGAAAAAAACCAAGCCTGTCACAGGAAAACTTTTCTCTAAGCGCAAGAGAGAGTAAAGAGCAGCAGTACAGCCTCATACCGAGACCTGGACTGGGGAGAGTAGCCAAGGCTGGTCTTAACAGCAGGCAGCAGCTCAGATCAGGAATAACCACAGAAAGTTAAGTCAGTTTCTGAAGACAGGCTTTAGGAAACCGGCAAGGGAAGAACGAAGATCTAAAGTTTCAGAAGAAGTGTAGAGATTTACTCTAATCAGCTTCTAATTAGTTAGCAGGGCCACTTTTCAGGTACCAGATCACACTTTCCAGTCCAGAAAATACTTGCAACCTGTGATCTTGGGGATACTGGAAGAAGACGAAGGGTAGGAAGAAAGATCTGCTAAACTTGACAAACCAGAGGTGAAGATGCTGGTGGTAGCTTCAAATATGTAAGCACTGTAATATAATATTATACTACTGGAAGTATTTAAAAGTAGCGATTTCCCGTTTTATCCAAATCTCTTCTGTGTTACAATATCCTGAAAAATACTGTGCCCATTTTAGCAAATAATTATAAACAAAACACTACTTTATACTTTCACTTTTGAAATATCTAAGTGCATTAAGACTTAAAAATGTAATCATAGGAGAGTTCATAACTTTTTTTAAAATTTATTTTGTTCATTTATGTCTTTTGTGGAGCATTGATTTTCTACACAACCAACCTACTACAAAATTACCCAGCAACGTGAAGTAGTCCATCTAGCCTCTAAAACAACTGTTTTGGCCACTTTTAGAAAACTTGTTTATTATTAAATGAAGACTGGGGATCAATGAAACACAAATACCACCTGGTAATCATGATTACAAGACAAAGAATTGGCAGAAAGCCCACAGTGGTCGTGGGCATGCCAGGAAAGCCATAGAACAAGGAAACAACCATTTCCCAATTGATTTAGTGAACAGTAGCACCAATTGCTCTTTTCTTTACATCTCCATATTCCCACAGGTTCTGGACCCTTCAGCCTTCATCACCATTCCTGCAGAGCACGCACATGGCTTCAGCCAGTTTTCTGACCCAATACACATGACTCAGGGTAAGACCTACCCCTGCACAAACACAGCTTCCCATCTATTTCTCTGACTTATTCTCTCCAGGTAATGAGAAGGAAATGTTTCCTATGGAAAACACTGTGTCCCGTACACTGTAGATATTCTCCTAAGTACCTGAGTCGCAATAGTCCCTTCACCCAGCTGAACAACCCCCAAGCACTGCTTCTTGAGCACCCAGTAATATGCAGGGAGGAGATCATGGCCAGTTTTTAATGCTTTCTGGCTGCAAGTAAGATTTAAAGGTCCTAGATACTGTGAGCAAGCATTTGTAAAAATAACCTTCATATTTATAGTCCTCACACAACTCTCCTAGGCATTAAACTCTTGTAATTTAAATTTGCTTAAAACACATTCACTCTTCACAGGGTTGCCTATGAACAACTCTGATACCATATTTCATCCTGAGTGCTTATGATTTTCGAGGAACTTGCTCTTCTAGCCCTGACTTCTAATCCATAGGATGTATTCTTCAGCCATGAAAGAAGTAATTTATATCCCCTTTCCCAATGAATAGAGCAGCACAGGTGAGATACTACTGGTCCAAAATAAACCTACCTGTTGACCTCAATGACACTGTTATTAGATGTATCGTCTACATTTGCTAACACCCAAGTGACAACCTCATACTTTAGAGTAGTAGTACAGGCAGGTACTTGTGCTGTCCTCTGCAAGTCTGAGGACTGAGAAACATGAAGTAGGTAAGGGTATTAAAATTGTGTATAAATTAGGTAGGTGTATAAATTAGGTGTATAAATTAGGTGTATAAATTAGGTGTATAAATTAGGTGTATAAATTAGGTGTATAAATTAGGTGTATAAATTAGGTGTATAAATTAGGTGTATAAATTAGGTGTATAAATTAGGTGTATAAATTAGGTGTATAAATTAGGTGTATAAATTAGGTGTATAAATTAGGTGTATAAATTAGGTGTATAAATTAGGTGTATAAATTAGGTGTATAAATTAGGTGTATAAATTAGGTGTATAAATTAGGTGTATAAATTAGGTGTATAAATTAGGTGTATAAATTAGGTGTATAAATTAGGTGTATAAATTAGGTGTATAAATTAGGTGTATAAATTAGGTGTATAAATTAGGTGTATAAATTAGGTGTATAAATTAGGTGTATAAATTAGGTGTATAAATTAGGTGTATAAATTAGGTGTATAAATTAGGTGTATAAATTAGGTGTATAAATTAGGTGTATAAATTAGGTGTATAAATTAGGTGTATAAATTAGGTGTATAAATTAGGTGTATAAATTAGGTGTATAAATTAGGTGTATAAATTAGGTGTATAAATTAGGTGTATAAATTAGGTGTTAATTATATTTAATAACATTATATAGCTTAGTTAAAATCTTACCCTAAAAGTACTAACTGATTAATTAGCAAGGACAGACATTTGTTGTATTTTATAGTAAGCAACAAAAGTTTAAGAAAAATCACTGCTTTATTTTTAAGGTCTTTTCATAAAACTAAAAAGACCAAAGCTTTGTTTTTACAATCCATTTGACTCTCCAGGAAGTTTCTGTCAACATAACTTGCATTTCAGCCCAGTAGCTTCCATCTTGGCTGCCATCTGAAACAGTTATATTATACTTTACTTTTTATTAGATGAAATTCTGGGACATGTTGGCAGCTCCTTAATTTCTAGAGCTGTTAAATGGAGCAGGGTTGGGGAGAAGAAGAACAAAGAGTTATCCAAATCCAAACAGTTAAATTCTAAAATATTTTTCCAGTATCAAAAGAAGTGGCAGCAAGCAAAATGTCAGTTGTGTGATACTCATCATCTCTGCTGGAACCATTATCTGTATGAAACACCATGTCATTCTGATAGAACTTTAAAACAAACCAAAAAACACTAACACAAAAAGCACAAAACAATCAACCAAAAACCCCCAGATTCATTCTGTTCCTCACTTCACAAAAGGCAGATATCAGGAAGCATACATCCATACCAAGATCTTTGTGCTTTGTTAACAGGATTGATTGTCCCCTGTTCTTGCACTTCAGTGTTTTTTTAAAAATCTGATTTCACTCAGAAGTCAAGAGTTAGATTTGCAGTCTGCAATCCAAATTCACCAGCCTCATCAACAGGAATAAGATGAGCTGAATATTGAATTTTCATGAAAATTCTGTGTTTAACTGTAATTCATATCAGTAAGAAATTCAACTCTAAGAACCTGGGGAAACAATAAGTCAGCCCATATACAGACAAATGCAAAGTACAATATTGTATAGTCTGGCTAATTGGGTAACTAAAAATCGCCTACTTTTCCCAAGTAAATTCATCTGCTGCATTTCTTTAAATACATACTTAATTCTTCTTTATAAAGAATAGGGTGATCCAACAGGCAATGGTTACATGGCTGAAACCAAGCCATACTTAATTTTCTGAAATTCAAAAATTTTAGTTACTGTCCAATCATAATCTTCTTCCAAAATTTCCTCTTGTAGCTTGACGGCATCTAACTGGAAAATTGCGAAGACATAATTAAATTGATCGGTGGCAAGCAGGTGACTGAAGCTTCAAAGGAGCAGAGTTACACAAACCACTGTGAAAAGATTTTCATAGGCTTGTGCTCTCCGGGAACTATGCACATATCTTGTTTTTAAATCATCTGCCTGCACTGCTAAAGATTCGCATAAAAGAATAATAAAGTCTAGCAAGAAAGTACTAGTGAAGTTAGAAAGCCATGAGGCATAGACTATTAGATGTCACCTGGTAATTCATCCTGGATAATTGGGTCAGCTGCTGATCGAGGCAGAAAATATTAAGGAAATGGCAAGAGTTAATCAGAAGGTACTGAAGCACACGAAACAACGAACAGGCAGCTGGACTGTGCAGTAGAGAAGTCTGAAAGGAGTCAGAATATAAAAGCAAGATCAGCTTGGTTTTTTAATGCTTTCACCTCAATGACAACAATATAATCTTTCTAGTTCTACTGTTAACTTGGCCCCTATTTCCATCAAATCACACAGTGTATGAGATCTCTGCCAGTATATAACACATTATTAGGAATAAAAGTCAAATACTGGAGTAAAATAAAATTTATTGAATTTGTAGCTATTGAAGCTACATGGAGTTTGTTTTTCTTTCCTCTCTCCAAGCTGTTAGACTGTTAGATTTAGCATAGATACAGGGGATATTGTATATTGAAGGTGTAACTTAAAAAGCTTACAGATTCCAAAAATCCTACTCAGCTTTAAGGGACCAAAGGCAGATGTGGGCAGCTTTCATGTGAATAACTTAAGTCTATTAGGCCTTGTGGAATTCTAAAAAAAACCATGGACCCCAAATAAGAAATAATGCAAGTTACTGCCCACTTAAATACAACAGTGGAGAAGTCTAATGACAACATGTTGAGAAGTTTAAAGCACTCAGTTCAGGCCAGTTAGTTCATTTGCAAGCACAAATTTGGATTAGCTATAAAGTAAAACAAATCTGGAGAAAAACTTACAAAATAACTGATAACTCAGCCCCCCCAAAATAGACTACTTTATATTTTGACACGTTTAAAAACACCTTACATAGTTCAAGTATTTCAACTAAGAAAACATCCTGCTGCTTTCCACAGACTTCTTGAGCATCCCCTTGTTGCACTAGCATGTTAGTGTTTAAGAATGTTCTGAAAACTCTCTGTGGGTTCAAGCCTCTGCGCTCATCAGGCATGCTCCGCAAGAGACTAACACAGAGTGAAACACAGCTGGGAGCTTCAGATCCCGCTCTTACTGGGCATCAGCTGGCATTTACCAAGTAGGTGAGATTATCAACGGCAGCACTACTACACCAGCTGATTTCCTGAAGAAATCCAAAAGTATTCCTGTCAACCATTCGAGTCCTGGGCACCGAGATGCCCTAACCGCTGGGAAACAGAGGCAGGGGATGTGGAGCTGCACCCCTGTACACCCCTGGCAGTGTGAAGCAGGAGAGGCTCTCTGGTCCTGCAGAAATGGCACATTTGTTTTTTCTAGCCAAAAGACTCTCCATGTTGAACAACTGCATCAGAATTGCTGCTGAGCAACCCTGACCACATTCAAGCCAAGGCAGCAGCAAGTACAAAATGACAAGGAATGGATCTCCTGCCTCTCCCCACAAAACCAAAGAGCTGAATCCAGCTGAACCAGGATTTCACTTTACCACAGACATAGACACATGCTAAACGTAGTGCACTGAAAACAATCCTTCCTAAGCACCTGAGAGCTGAGGTCTGCTCAGACCTATGAACTAATTCTGCTTCTTCTTTCACTTGATTTTTCTTCAGCTCCTTAGGAGCTTACCATCTTTATGTACCACCTTTATCTGAGTCTCTCTAGACTCATTGTCCACTCTGAAATGTTTCTCTTTTCAGTTGCTAAACACTGATATGAAATCCTTTGTAAAAATAATTAGTCAAATTGCAACTATTCCATTCCAACTTTACATAATAATAATAATAATAATAATAATAATAATAATGTAATTCAAAATTAGACCATAAATTTTTCTTGAAAAACCTCACACCAGATTTGAATCATAACAAGAACACCTAAGTGTATTCTAGTTTTACATTAGTCTTGCTGAGAAGTCTTCAGGAAACAAGTTGTTACTATTGCAATTCTTCCAAAACTAACACAGATCCTTAAAAACCAGCCTGTGCTGAGGTTAAGCCCCAGGTGCTCCTCTCCTTCCTCCAAGTAGTTAAGAGCTTATACAAAAAACTCAGGGGGCTACTTCTGACTGTGAAAGCAAGACATTTGTCTTTCCCCAGGATAAGCAATTTTGTTAGATAAGAACTGAAGACCTCTCCCCCCCCACCCCCATGGAAATAATGAACATGCCTTTATTTGCACCCTCTTTTGCCCTTCATCTCCCAAGAAGTCTAATGATGAAAGTCTGGTAGATTAAAGCCACGTGTGTGTAACAAGAACGGAAGTTCAGTAAAGAACACTAGCTCTATCACAGTTCAAGTAGCAGAATGGTAGCACCATAATGATCACACAGCATTTATCACAAAACCACCATTTTCCCCTAAAGATGCGAGGTACACAAGAGCTTTGCACACAAAGTTTCCAGGAATGCTTCATCAGCCTAATGATACCTTTCAGATTGCTCCATCTCTTGCAACGCATCAGATTTCTTTCACTGACATGTGTGAAGCATGTCCTGAAACACTGAGACAACGAGATCTCTCCATGCCAGTTCCAACAACACGGTACCTCTAAAAACATGCCTAGAGTATGTGCTGACATTTGCAATAAGGTGTGGTTTTTTTTAAAAAGAGAGCTATTTCTTAAACTACAATCAACTCTGCTTTTTATAATTTGATCAAATAATGTGAGACTTAAAGCTTCTAACTTTAGTCTTCTGACTCAGTATCAACTAATCTCTCATCAATTCCCATGCATCATAAAATGTACTTCCAGAACACTAACCCACTTTGCAACACTAATAGTTATTTAATTGTAAGGGCACACATGCTGGTATATAGTTTTTTGCTGTTTTATTTGAACCAGAAGTTGCACATTCTTTTCATTTGTTTGGTACTCATTTTTACAAAATCCAAAATCTCAAGTGTTGCACATCCTAGGAAAATGATTCAGTAACTGCATTTGAGAAGTCACACACATGGCATATACACAAGGAGAGAGTCACGGCTACACACTTAAACACCATTAGGTACTTAGTTTTTTTCTCTCTTCATTTGTGGCCCTGGGGACTTTTTGTTTGTTTGCTTTAGGAAGCACTGAGCACTTCCAGAATAAAGGAATTAAGCAAAACTAGCTAACAGAGTTTTGGATACTATAAGATTTAATAACTCCATCCAAAACTGTAAATCATTAGGAGCTCCGGCTTGTAACTTTTCACTTGAAAGTCTGCTTCTTTCTGAGCTGACTTAGCAGACATGAAAAATTTATTACAGAATCCATAGCTGGAAATGAACTGCTAAATTCATCGTTTAATGACTGCAAATAGTTTTAACCAGTCAGTTCAACTATGTTCAAAGCAAAAACTCTGACGTTATAATTATGTACAAGAGTACTATTACTAACACAAGAAAAATTCTCCTGTAAGTAGATCTCATTGGCATTTTACAGTGCCATTATGTCTGTATTGCTACTGTAGGAACAGAAAAAAGCTGATATATCAAGTTCATGGATAACAGTTGAAACTATTCTAGACAATCAATGTACAACATTCAAAAGTTAACACCACATCTGGAGTTTATCAGTTTTTATCAGTCTGCACTATGGCAGTTACCATGATAATTTTCTTCCAAAAATATTAGGATAAGCATAATTCTAATAATTTACAATAAACATAGTAAAATGAGAATAACCAGTGTTACTATACTGTAGAATACAAGAAAATAAGCAAAAACTATGCACTACATAAAATACTTCTAAGTTATACTTCATTAGAGGTGTTCAAGAATTGATGGAATGGACTATGCTACGCATAAGCTCTAATAAGATTGTCCCCAGCCTATCAGTTTCCAGATGGCATATACTCTCTACATACTAACCTTTCACCATTCCAGAGAGAGGTGGTGAGTTCTCTTGAGGGGTTCTGTCAGGTTCCTGGGGAGGTACAACCATAGCAAGTGTATGCACTGGTACACGTGGAACCTTAAAATAAACCAGACACACACTCAGATAAAAAAACCTTCTGAATGGACCAGATCTTGAAGCATTAATACAAAGACACATTTCTACAGCAGAGCTCCCCACATTATATTTTCTTGCATATAACAACCAAAATCCACAACAATATTTGAGGGGTGCTGTAACAAGGGTTTAGAACTGTTGAAACAAAACACTGAGCAAACGTAACCAAGAAAATAATCTTCTGTTGAGATACTAGATTTGGGACTATCCCATCTAAGGAGCAGAAAAGGGAACAAAGCTCATGCACTCTGCACGACACTGTAGACAATACCAATCAATTTTCTTACTCTCTACCATTTTCAAATGCACAGACTTTTTAAAAATTCTTTCCACTGTATATGTTCACATCTAAATTAACTTCAGAAGGTAACCACTAAGGAAGTGCTTCTTTGCAACATTCATGGTGATATTAAAAAAAAACCCCAAAAAACCCCCTTATGTCTTACCTGAGACTGATCCTGAGATGGAGGTGTGAGCTGAGACAAGTCTGCTGCAGGAACTGACAAAACATTGTTTGGGTAATCCAGCAAGTAAGAAACAACATTTGTATGTCCTCCTTTGGCAGCTTCAATGAGCATTGTAGAGCCATCCTGAAGTGAGATTTTGGAAATAAAAAGCCAGAAGATAAATTTTGCTCCTTGGTGTAGCATGGAAGACATGAATTAGGCTATTTTAAATTGCGCATTTACTAATCCATTAAATCAACTACGTGGTTCTTTCAGTACCTATGACAAATGCATAGTTTTAAATGAGTACCTTGAGTCGGTGAGTAGGATCTGCACCATGAGCCAGAAGGAGCTCAACAACTGCCAGGTGGCCTCCCGCGCATGCCAGTGACACCACCGTGTGGTCATTATTAGCTGTAGCCCTGTTAACGTTGGCACCTAGAAAGAGAAGATCTCAGAATTAAACACAAGGAAATTATTGGGTTTTTTTTAAAAGTATCAACAAATACAGTATTTTCTGGAACAGAGATAAACTTCTCTAATCTTCCTAATTCATACACACTTCTAGGGTAAAAGCAAGGGATTTTGAATAACTAATGACTTCTACACATCATCTTCCTCATCTTGTAAAGACGGTAGTAAGAGTTATCAGTGGGCCTCATAGTGGTAAAAGAGGGAACACAGTGTACAAAGCACAACTTTGAAATTTTAATTCTAAGCACTTCTCAGCATCACCACATGGTGCAATTATTACTGTTTTAGAAAGCACTTGAGGATGTGGGTTTTTTTCTGAAGGAGGGAGTGCTTTTTTTAAGAAACTGAAAATGTTTGCTGTACTTCAAATATATTTATTAATCTATACAACAGAGCAAAATATTTTCTGATTCACTGTACCATGAACTAAATGAAATTCAAAAACCAGTTTGATAAATGTTCATATACAGATGTACATATACCAGATTAATTCTGAAGAAGGATCACAAACGTAGAATTGCAAAGTGGGATTTTAAGCTTTTAAATTAGTTATTTAAACTAGTATTTTACCTTTGCTAATAAGGAATTGCACAGTGCATAAATGACCAGCTCGCGCAGCCTTCATTAGTGGGGTTCTCCCACCTTCAGATTCATGCTCCTATTATAAAGAAATAACAGATATATAAATGGGCAAAAATTAGACCATTTTTTCAGCTTTTGAACCATCTCGTGATGGGAACAGAATTATCTGTCTCAGTAGAAGACCTATCTTATAAGCCGACTGTAATAAACATAAACTGATTCAAGTTAATTTTCATGTTATGTTACGTTAAATACTGAATCACACTGTCAAAAAGCATTATGATCACATCTATACTGTTAGCACACAAGAAGTTTCCCTACCTATATACCCCTTTTTATTTTACTGTTCAAATGCGTAACATACTTAAGAGCAACATCTTGTTTCCTCCTCAAAAAGGGACAATGATTTAAGACAAATATCATCCAGCATCAGGAAGTATACAAATAATCATTAACTGATGCGCAACAGTTCTGAGAGCTGTGACACGCTGCATGCCAGACCCTGAAAATTGCAATAACGGCTGAAGCGCAGACAACATTTTTAAAACATGCTGAAGAGGATCAGCAATAAAAATGAGATAAATCACTGCAGGTCACAAAGTCTCTGAATAAGAGGATTGGGGAATAAAGCAGAAAGAAGACAAAAGGACGATACAAACCAACAAAAAAAGGAATGAGCAACAAGAACAATTTTCTAATTTAAAAAGTTTCTGACTACTGGAAAGATGTGGTTGAATACAACTGTATTAGAGAAGTTACAGAGCTAGAAAATTTGCTTGCTATGTAGACATGATCAATATCACAAAGAATGCTGACTAATACACATCAACCCTCCCACAGCAACAAGAGGAGAGGACGTCCACCATCTTCCTGGGAGTGTTTGTATTTGTGCTCTGAATATTCAGTCTGATCAATAATATACTAGGACCACGGGTTTTTAAAATGAAGTATCTGGGAAGCAAAACTCTAAATTCACTATTTACTTCTGGAATTGCATGGATATCTGATGGTGAAAGTTAACATTTAGTATTGATGGTGGATGATACTGCTATTTATAAATATAAAGGGACAAGAATAGATTTGACAGAACAAATCAACTGCTTCTCATAATTTCAGCATTC
>NW_010336439.1:14534-26046 GCF_000700745.2 Antrostomus carolinensis
GGCGGAAATCTCTTGACTGGATCTTCTATTGGAGACCGAGCCCATACAGAAAGTACAAAGCAATCCTGTGCTATAAGGCGGGTTACTCCATACGTGCTTTGGAAAGAATGGAAACACTCTGCTCCTGCATCTTTGGAAGAACTTTGTATTATTGTACCCTGCTTTAATACACATTTAAGCTCCACATTAGTACTCTGATTTTTTTTTTGCTTACTTGGTGGTATAATGCATAAGTGCACGCAGGCAGATAGGAAATCTCACAGACTTACTACTGAAGTTTTTTTGTTTGGTTGGTTGGCTGGGGTTTTTTTTAATAAGTAGATTCCACTCCCAGGGCAAATGACAGCTTAGCTGTCAATAAATATATGCATGCTTTTGGATTGTCTGCATGTCAGAAATATTCGCAGGACATGTAAAGCTAATTATGCTAGTATGTGGCCCTATGAAGTGCAAGAATTAGTAGCATGCCCTTGAGCTCTGATGCTTACTCTAGTATTTGGCATAGTTTTTCCTTCCTCAGCCACTGCCAACAGACCGTAGAAAGCCAGATGCTGCTGTTTGCCTTCTGCACAGTAAGCCCCTGGTACCACCGGCAAATCACTCACAAAGCAGCTATGGATGCAAACAACAACCGAACACCACTTCACTGGCTGAGCAGAACCAGAACATTACTACCCAAACACTTTAATACACACTTCTAAATCCCCATTGATGCAACAGCAAAGATGGCAAGAACCACAATTTATTTTAGGTCGCCTGAGCTATATTCAAAATAGTGAAAAGCCATCCAATAGCGCATTCAAATGTAGCATTTCAGATAAACTAGCATTAAGATATCATTATTTGCAACATCCTCTGTTCCTAACAGACTTTGTTGTTGAAATGTGAAAAACAGGGATGTCAGGAGGCTTCCTCATTTAAATGCAATGCAGTTATTCCGCCCAGTTTAACCAACTGTCACTTCATCAAGCAGGCAGAACTCTCAACTACTGTACACTTCAAATACTTGCAGTACCACACACATCATCAGACCAGCCAAACTAAACCATTTGTGTGCCCACCTGCTGTAGGGCTTCAAAAGTTACTGTGTTTTGATGGTATTTTTCACATTGAAAGATAGAAATGCATTTATTAAGATTAAATTAATTCTACGACTTCAGCACTCTATTTAGCCCTAACAAAAGCCAGCAGACAGCATTAATTCAAGCTTTAAAAGAAAACATCTAGAACAAGCCCAAATAAGAAGCTGAGCCAGAGCAGCATCTTTGTCTACTCCCATTCTTTCTTTTACCTAGAATGACCATAAATTTCAAAGGTTTTTTTTTTAGCTGCAGTAGATAATCACAATCAAGACAGAGAACATAAAAGCTGTCCAAAAGCATCCCCCATCAGCTTTCCAACATGCTTCTTCCTTGTATTCATATGCAGTATATGCCAAGTTCAAGAACTAGCAAGGAACCCTCATCTCCAAAGAACATTTCCGCGCTTATCTGCACTGTAGGACTCACACAGTATTCTGTCTCTCTTCACTGCTCCAACCCTGAGAATTATTGCAGTATGATCAGGAAGAGGTATGAAGGAGAACATCTCTGCTAGCTTTCACTAGAAAAGCCATTCTCTAAACACTTGAGCAATATGCTCTCCTGCTAATTCTGCTTGAATAGAAAGAATGCCCGAGAAGACTTTTTTGTGCGTCTGGGTACCAGAGAGGAAGGAAGGGGAAAGCAAGAGTATCACCCAAAACAGGGAAGAGTTTACATTATCTGCACCTTTTCCACTGTGACTCAAAAAGGAGATGAGAATCCAATCAGTAATAATTATTTCCTTTCTAGACAAATCAATACTTCAGAGAGTAGAGCAAAAGCACAGTCACCAGAAGCATCTTATGACAATCATTGATACTTTTTTATTCTTGATTTTGAGTTATCAATGTTTTAGGCAATTCCAAGATCAGCTACATATGGGCTTTCTCTCCCCCTCCTCCATCATTCTCCTTTGTTCATGAGTATTCATGGTTGACAAGTATTATTCACTAGGATATTTTTTTCAAGTTTGTTTCCAATGTCATATGTTATTTAAAAGTTCTAGAACAAAATCTGCATTTTCAAAGGAAAGGTCCAACTGCTCTCTTCAATTCTTTTACAAGCCTTTCTCATCCATGACAACAGTGAATATTTAACAGAAATCTAAATGTTATTCTAAGCAAAATTATTGAGACAAAGTTTTGATGCAAGACAATAGCCAAGCAATACAGTTCTTAACACTATGCCACTTTACCAATTCTCAAGACTAAACTATTAACAAGAGGTATAGTATTCCAGCAGTCCCCAACCTAACTTCCCAGATAACCTTCCTGAGATAGGTAGCAAACCAGTATTTCAGAGGCACCTAAAAATTCAACTAGGCCTCTGGTTTAAAGTACATATCTGAAATGGGAAGACCTTACAGGAATCTCGGTGTGTACTAACAGGTTTAACGCAGCTACTTGTGCTAATAGACTCCAGGAGATAACTCGCTGCATTTGTGAAGGCTGAGATACTTTTTTAAAAAGAGGTTTAGAAAACCCAACAAAAGGGAAAATGCAGGACAATGATGACATGTCTAGTCTACGCAGTGAGTCTTTGTGTTTTGGAAGAAATTTAGATGCCTTAAAGCCATGCTTGGCATTAGCATGTATGTATCCTGAGGCTGCAGCTTACAAGCATCAAAGGCCAACCTCACCTGATGCTTGCCCGGCTCTATGCCCTCCAAAACAGTCTTCTTTAAGTCCTCCTGCTTGTCCTGCGGAAGGAAAAAGAAGAACTCACGGCTCTTGTTCTACAAATAAATGTTGTTCTTGGTCATGAAGACCTGGATCGTGAATTTAAATGCATCAGATCTACCAGTTGAAAATTCTGTTTTGCTGGAATCAGGCAAGCAAGCACAAATGTAAGAACAAGCAATGCAGCTCTCGCCAGTTCAGACTCCTATCACAAGCCATTCAGATTCATGAAGAGAACACAGAGGTCATACACAGCATTTCATTAAATACAAGATGACTTTTTGCTCACTACTGGCAAAAGAGAGGATTTCATTGCACTTTGCACCATCCGGAGACTGCAACACAACATCCAAAATGTGTTAACTACAAAAATTAGCTCCACGTGTCCTACAACCTTCTGCTTTATTTGCAGAAGACTGAGAGCCATGTCTCAAAAGACCTTAAATCCCTGACTTTCTCCTGATGGTTCAAGAAACAGTGTGAAAAAATGTCAACTTCTTAGATCCCTCACTGTAATGACAACAGCTATCTCCAGCATGGTTTCATTCAAATCCATAAACACTGGCTACTTTTGTAGATGTTTAAATGTTGTCTTACACACACTGCATCAAACATGAAGGGAAGTGAGTTTCTAAGGAGCCACATTAGCGTGAGGGATGTTATCAGCTGAAGGCAAAGCAATGATCCCTGCAATGAAAAACACATCTGCCTGTAAAAGTATTTGTCATAGGGGAAGAATCAAGAGGTAGCTTGGCATGCCTGTCTTTTGTTGTTGTTTTTTTTGGTTTGTTTTTTTTTTGCAGGAGTTACATGGATGCCAGGTAGCCAGTTTTAGTCTTTTAAGGAAAGCAACACGTGGAATTTTAACAGTTATAAAGAGCTTTGGGGAGAGCTCAACAATGTAAGATGAGAGGAATGCAAGGATGAAACTGCCCTCAGGGCTTCTCTTCCATCTTTTAATTTCAGCATAAAAGGACCCATATATCTTGTAGTAGAAAGGTAAACTCCATCACTAGATCAACTCTCCTGTGCAGCAGAGCCTCACATACAGCTGCAAGGCAGCCCAGACTAGAAAATCCCAGTTTAAAACTCTTTTCTGTACTTCCCAGCTGAGAAAAGCTGGAATCTTCTCACTGTCCAAAAAAGAACACACTTTTGTTTTCAGCTACACTGAAACAGGTAAAGATGCAACCACCTTGTCAAGAGCAGTCTCGCTTTCAAAAAGGAGACTGGAATCTCCCATGTGCAGCACTTCATCCAGGTCTGATTCTACATTAACATGGAACAGGCATCAAAACAGGCACTTTTAGTTTCTAGAAATGTATACAGCTTAAAAGCAGGATATTCCATCTCATTAAACATCACCAATACTCTCTGAGTTTTACAGTCCTTAAAACTAGTTCCTGTGGTTACCATGCACCACGCATGTCTTACTTCATACAAGCTTTGAGATGAAGGTAACTGCTAGTAAAGACAGAAAAAGAAAAAAAAAAAAAAGAGAATTCTTATAGGAAAAACAAAAGTCTCATCTCACCTTTGAGATTAGACAAGTCCTTTCCACACAGGTAAATAACTGTATTACTGAGGTGCTGGTTATCTTTTTCCTGAAGCTGTTAAACCATACTACAGCTTAGAAAAAACGCATTTAGCAAACCATATTTCAGAATTCTCATCTCCAAAATTTTACTCCTATTAATCACAAAATCTAAAGGAGATGTTTTGTCCCCATAAAGAAGTTTGTAAACAAGCAAAATTTACATTTGGTCCAATGGCAGAAGCTCAGACTAAGACCCTGAAAGTCTCTAGTCCTGCAGGTGACAAAGGAACTAGAATGCAACTGAGGCACAGATGGGATCACAGGCTGAAGTCTTCAGCTGTGTCTCATACTAAGTCAGTCATAAACTTGGCAAAAGCAGGCTGATTTCAAAATGCACACATTAACAAGGAGAGGTGTAGGTCTGCCAAGCTAGTTTTGCTACAGATTTTGACAGGACAACTTTGTCCCTGTAATGACATGAAAAAGACACATCTCTTAAACGAGGCATCAGAAAAGCACCAGAAAAATTGGTAACAAGCCAGACTTCATAAACAATTAGTCACAAGGAGATACAAATTCATCAAAATACCATACACAATGAGCAGCTCTCCAGCACACAAAAACAGATGAGCAGGTACTCTGACACTGTTCATTTCTACTGTAACTTGCCACTGAAGAGTTTTAAGGAAAAATTAACCACAAATCAAAGAAAGTTCATCTCGGTCACTGTTTCTTTTTTGTTGTTGTTCTCCTGGTTCTTAAAAAGCCACATTCCTTAATGAATCTAACAGAGCTCTCAAGACCTTCACTGGTTCTTGAACTGAATTACATATTTGATGTCTAGGCTAAAGGATCAGCCCTTAAAAAGCCAGAGTCCCCATTTTCTACTTGCAAGAACAACAGCCTTTTTGTGCTGAGACATGGTGGTAATAATCGCTCCCAGTTCAGACAAAACTCTACTGCGGAACTAGAATCACTTATCATGTAATAATCATAGAACGGTTTGGGTTGGAAGGGACCTCCAAAGGTTATCTAGTCGAACTCCCTGTCATGAGCAGGGACACCTTCCAGTAGAGCAGGTTGCTCAAAGCCTCATCCAACCTGGAACACTTGCAGGGAGGAGTATCCACAGCTTCTCTGGACAACCTCGGCCAGTGTCTCACTGCCCTCAAACTTTAGTTCAAGGTTCTATTTTTAAACTGAGAAAACCTCAACTGGACATGAGCAACACACAGGAATCAGTTCCATAGAGTGAGCTGGGTAACTTCAAAGTTTCAGGACTTTAGTTTTCAACGAGCACAATACAGGAAATGCCCTGACAGAAACATCTCCTGCCCTCTATTGATTTGGTTAACCCAGCATAGAAGAGGCTCCTCTGCACACCTGCAGTGTCAAAGTCTGCACCTCAAATCCCACTCAGTCCTCACCTTCTGGCAATTGAAGAAGCCTGAGAAGCCAAGAAAGATTTGAGGTCTTAAAGTAGAGTATACGCTTTCCAAATCATGGAATAAAGAGTCTGAATTTTGAAGAAATGGGAAAACTGATCACAACAGATATTGACAGTCAGTGTTTATCGTTCCCTTAAGTCAAGAGCATTTGGGGAAGAAAGATCAACTTTCTTTTTTCAATCTATAATCAGGGAGAAGAAAAAGCCTCAAAAACTATGCTCCTTGCCTTCCTGGCCTGGAAGAATATAGAATATGCAGGTGGCTCACAAAACAATAAAGTAACAATAGCAAAATCCAGCAGTGGCTGTATCTCTACAGGTAAAAAAAAACCAACCAACAACAACAAAAAAAACCCCAAACAAAAACAAAACCAGCCAGGAGATGAGCTTAGGCATGGGATCACTGGTCATTCACACTGCTTAATCCTTTGCAGCCTCCTCTGCACAGTGCTGGCCCTATCAAGAACCACAGTGGAGGAGAGATCTGTACCCAACAGGCAGCATGGAAACTGTGACATCAAGTTAGTCTCCACTTATCTCAGAAGCCTTGCACCCTCAAGAACCCCTTCAAGACCTCATACCAAAACCTGGGGGTGTCCATTGTATGTTCCTAGTATTGTGTTATGAAAACACCACTGTGGTGGGCTGCAACGTGACCACTGACCTTACAGACACAGGGGAACACCCTCAGGCTCAGTGACCTGCCAAGCCCAGTGCTGCACAGCATGGATGAGCTCAGTGGGTGCCATTTGTCCTTGCAATCAGAGAACAGCCCTCAGCCCTGTTTTATTTTACTCTTTAAGACATAACCAGCATTTTCCTCAAAAAGGACCGCTCCACAGCGGGTTAAGCTGTTGTATGTCCAGCTCCTCAGTGACTCCGATAGAAACCTCGGGTATAAAGAAAGTTTCTGGAAAACAATGAAACATAGGTGAAAGCAATCCCAGGAAAGACTGAAGTTGCAGGATGAAAAAGGAAAGAAAGAAAAGTAATCAGAGATACACTTTCATTTGCTGTGTCTCAACACCAGAAGGAGAGCAAAATTAACCAGACAAATGAAGACAGACCACCCAGAGGTCTAAGTCCAGATCTGCATTCAGTTCCTTACTCCACCACAGACTTCCTGGGACAACTTGGTGAAATCATCTAACCTCATTTAAATGAATTATGAAAATTCAAATCTAGGAAAATAATCTCCCACAGTACTGACGAAGATGCTTCTTCATACTCTAGCAGTAAGGCAACACACTTCAAAAACCTTCCTCAAAACAATTACAAAGATAATAAGTTTATTCAAAAGAGCTTACAAACTTCTAATAAAGCAAAGCAACACAGAGGATTGAAAGGAAACTGCTCCAAACCTGAGGCACCTGCTGCAAGCATTGCTGCAGTTTTGCAGGCATGTCCCCAATCAGAATTCAGAACTGGCAGATTTATATGGCATGTCTCCCTTTCATGTGCAATCTTCCTTTGCTTCCTTACTATATTTTTCTTGACAGTTCTCCATTTTGATTGTCAGTACCAGAAAATGCAGTAAAATAAAACTTTACTTTAGAAAGGCATTAAATTTTTCTCAGCAATACTAATCAGAACTAGATGCTAAAGGCCACAAGCATGGCTCACCTTAGTGATGAGAGGAAAAAAATAAAAATGATACAACTCTATTAATTTGAAGTGACATTTAAGCAGTGACCCTCGCGTGGTTTTAGAAGTTTAGGCACAGCAATTTGTATTTGTTCCAGGGTTTGCTTCTCACTATGAGCTACTTCATGAATTATACCTTTTTACAAACAAGTACTTAAATATTTTTTTAAAAATACCCAATAAAGCCCCCAAAACCTATCCTGCCTCTGCTAACGTGGCTGATGCTCAGTATCCAACACTGAATTAGCGAAGTGCAGCAGGTCTGACAAAAAAACCCACAAACATACACACCCCACATTAACAAGACCTTCCTCCCTAGTAGGAACATATGAAGCAGAACTTGACTGCAGAAGCATTAATAAGGCCTGAAAAAAAAAGTATATTCACAAAGAAAAGTAGAAGTATCGTTAATTCACAATTACAGCATTAATTTATTTATATTTGTAATTATAAACTTAAAAAAATAAAATACTTCATTTAAGATTGAAATCTAAGTAACTCCATTAGGATTTATGAGGTTCAATGATAAACTTTTCCAGCATTCTTATTATTTAAAAGGAAGAAAAAACCCTGAAATATCCAACCAAAACCCCAATCCCGTCCCCAAAGAAACAAACAAACAAAAAAAACCCTCCAAAGAAACAAACAAACAAAAAAAAACCCCAAAGAAACAACAACAACAAAAAAAACAACCCAAAACAAAAACCAAAAAACCACACAAGCAAAAAAACCCCCCCAAAGAAACAAAAAAAAACCCCAAAACAAAAACCAAAAAACCACACAAGCAGAGAGTGTGGAAAATGAAAGAATAGTGGGAGAAAAAACAAAAAGGCAACCAAAAGAACAACCTTCCCTGCTTATGCCTTATAGACATAAGGCTCCTAAACTTCTTTAGGAGATTAATGTATCAATTGCTTTTTACTGCTTAAAAGCCAAACAAACAGGATATCCCTGTAGCTGACAAAGAGGCAGTCTTAGGTTTCCCACTACCTAATATGAAAAAGTTGTTTACATAATTTTCTTGACTTTGTTATGATTAACTGTATTACAGAAAAGAAACACTGTAAAAGCAATATGCAAAAAACAAGAGCTGCAAGAAAGAAAAGAGTTCTGGAACAAAGAAAAGAGATC
Source organism: Antrostomus carolinensis (assembly GCF_000700745.2). NCBI lineage: Eukaryota > Metazoa > Chordata > Aves > Caprimulgiformes > Caprimulgidae > Antrostomus > Antrostomus carolinensis. Next base: position 23,055 of record NW_010336439.1, read on the forward strand.
ATATTGTGCTGGTCATTTAAAAGGCATTGCTTAGTTTGGGGTTTTTGTGTTGTGGTTTTAAAATGTTAAGAGAGCTACAGCATTCAGAAACTAACACTAAAACAGAGAAGCAGTAGCTCCTCATACTAAAACATTTTAATTCAGAGCAGGGGAGCAAGTAAACTCTAATCCTCAAGAGTTCGGGAATAATAAAGTAGCATAATTAATAAAGGCAACACAGAAATATATACTGCTAAACAATGAAACTTATGGTTTATACTGAAATGAGGATAATCAACTGTCACAAGTGTAAGCTACAGCTACAACTTTTCACTTAACACATGAAAGCTTACCCAATAAGAATTTTTTTTTTAGACCAAACAGAATATGCAGGCTTTTTAAAAAGTTTCTTTCATGCCTCTTTTCACACCCCATATATGAATCTCAATTGCTAAAATAATCTTCCTGCTCTACAAGCACGTAAACTTTGGCATACAGTTTGAAACCAAAGTACTTTCCCTGCTAGATGCAGAAGTCTTACCAAATCAGCACCAGCTTGAAGCAACACATCTGCAACATCAGTATGTCCATTTTCACAGGCGTAGGTCAAAGCTGTATCTCCTGTCGCTGTGGTGGCATGAACATTAGCTCCTAGAAACACATAATTTTTTTCTTACTGGACATCTCCTTACAAAGTATTTCATATCACATAAACACAAAAATCAAGGAATTTTATCTGGGACAAGAGCTACATCCTAGTGACCAACAGCCTCCACAGTCCAAGGCCATTGCTCTCATGGTAAAAATTGCTCTCGCAGTAAAAATAGTCTAAGGAGAGGGGATAAGCCAAGGCTTGGAAAAAGCATGACTGGCAATCTTAGCACTTAGACCTATATGCTCACTTATTCCTATGTTCTCTCTACAGCATTTCAGTTGTTACAAGTGTGAATCCAGGCAGTTGTCTATAGACTATCCATTTGACAGAGAGCTGCATGCCAAGGAAAACCACACAAAATGCATGTTATTGAACTAGTATTAATACTACAAGACCATACACTTCTACAAATTTCATTTCTTCTCTGCTCTGTAAAATAATTTGCTTTAAAACCATTTTGTTGAAATAACTGACTAGCTTAATATATGCCAGCTACACGAAAGCTAAGATTCTTGCCATGTAATGCATTATTCTTCAAAAAACAAATGCCAATGTGATTAGCCATTTTCTTATTTTCAATATGTGAGATATATTTAGAGAATCCCTGATGCCAAAACAAGGCTCCTCAATTAACTTTCTACATTATCAGAAGTGAAGTGCAAGCAGTGTTCCAAGTGAGCTGGTGACAGGTGTCACATGCTGGTATCACTACACAAAGAGACACAGTTGTTACTGTCCCTCGATGAGCAGGGAGCATTACTTTCTAGAATTACAAATCCAGACAATTTTGTGCTTATTCTTAGAAAAGAGCATAGAAATAAATCACCTCCCATAACAAACAAGTAAGATTTTCAAAAGGCAGCTGATTTTTATTGACTTATTATTTTAAGCGGCATTACTACACTTCAGTTCCTACCAACTTTAAACTGACAGATGAACACTGAAGTGTCATTTCCCTCCCCAATCCAGCAAGATTTAATTTTTACTACTGTAAAATGTAGTGGTAAAATTCATTCATCACAGCAATTCAGCACATTCCAGAATCTGTCTTGCACACTATTTCCCAGGTCACAATTCCTAAAGTACTGGTTATTCAGGGAGACTGACTGCAGATAATCAGGTTCAGTCAAAGCAGGAATAGCATATAAAAACAAGTATTATCTGTATTAACATTTTGTCCTAAATGCAGTTAGCTGGAAACAATGTTCCTAATGAACACTGATGTTTTCTAGATGTGCAACAGAATCCAGTGCTCCATGAGGTACTTGCCCTATTAACAGTATCAGACACTATCAAGGTGTAACATACACTTTTTTCTTCTTGCTAAAGTATTTGAGAATACAGTGTCTTTCAACAACACTGCCCCCACCAAGCGCAGGTATCTTCTAAATCATATAGAACATCGAGTCTGTAATGTCTGTGGGCTAGATCATTTGCACTGTACACATACCTGCTGCAAGCAAGTATTTCACCAATTCCAGATGACCCTCTTGAGCAGCTTCCATCAAAGGTGTTGAACAACCAAGTTCTATGTCAGCTCCTGCCTTAATGAGGAAGTCAGCGACTTCAGAAAACCCTCCACAGCATGCCAGAGTAAGAGCAGTTTCCTGTGTTTCTTCTGTCTGTGCATTTATATTTGCCCCTAGGAAAAAAAACAGCTGTTATTTTAACTGAGCAGACACAGGGTAGGAAGGTGAATTCTCGTTAACTCCGTGATTTGGGTCTTTTAGCTTTACTCTGTAGTTACAGCAATAAGCACTGACAGCCACATGCTACATCTGAGGAATCTGTACAGAATACCTTATGGAGAACAGTCAACGCTGCATTGTTCATAACAGACACTCAAGAAATGACTGATCTCACCTTGGGCCAGCAGCAAAGCTACCATCTCTTCATGGCCTTCTCGGGCAGCTTCCATTAGAGGAGTATAACCTTCATCATTAACTTCTTCCAGGTTAGCTCCCCTTTCGATCAGAAGAGCTGCTAACTCCACATGTCCACCACAAGCAGCCAGGGTGAGTGGAGATTCAAATGAATCTGCAGGCATATTCACTTGAGCGCCACTGTCTAAAAGCAAGCGTGCCACTTCCACATGTCCATCCTACAAAACAAAGGTAAACATAAAAATCAGGAACAGTTGAAGCCACTTGATGTCGTAGTTGCAACCACTACCATACTAAGTCTGAAAATGATCCTAAAAAGACAGGGTCTTTTTACTTAAAATGGTTCAATTTATGACATAGTTATGGTAATACTTGGGTTAAACTGACATTTAGGTTTCCACCTACATCTAAGTTAGGTTTAAATGTATGAGGAAAAAAGAACTACATATATGTTGGGTTGTTTTTTCTTTCCTGG
>NW_010336439.1:26109-28293 GCF_000700745.2 Antrostomus carolinensis
TCCAGCAAAATACCTGGGACACAAAAGTAACAGAGCTAGTAAACAAGCACCCTAAGTAATAAACCCATTCTATGACTAAACCCCAAAACAAGCATCAGAAGAAAAAAATATTTTCTTTTTCTCTGTAGTTGATTCATGGCTTCTACAGACAAAAAAAGCTCCAAATGGCAGTTTCTAGATCCTGGGAAAGATACCTGCAGAGAAACTGAAGTGGGTTACAATGAAGTAGATAACAGGAGAAGACTTGACTAAATCTTAAAGGAGACTGAAAAGTGACTTGGGGTGAAGCAATCTTTGCCATAGAGAGAAGAGAATCAGGACTGTCAGAGCAGTCTGAGCCCTTACCAATCAAAGCATGTAAGTACAGCTGTCAGCTTCTCAAGAAACTAGTACTAAACTCCTCAAAGTTACCTGAAATAGACCAAGTACCAAAAATCCATGCTTGACCTAAGGTGTGGTTTCCAGAGAGCCAAAATACCTCTAAAAAGGTGAAAATGTAAAGAAGTTTCAGCATTAGGAAAGAAGAAACACTCACATGGTTTCTCCCTCTCCCATAACTTAAGAAACTGGGACCCAAACTTGTAGAACAATTTGGAGAAGAGATCTTGGAAAACTGAAACAGATTACAAACTGCACCTAATGAAGAGGGAAGGCTCAAGTCATGCAAAGAGAGCTCAGCAAGATACAGAGGTCTGAGGGTCTAATCAGAGAATGTTTCATACTACACCTTTCTTCAGCACACACAATTAATAGGATAAGTTAAGGACAGAAGAAAGAGAACTCCAGGTTCCCCTGAATTGAAGCATGCTCTTTGTGTCTCTCAGGGGAGTTAAAACCACTTGCTGCCTTGCGTACTGCAGGTCCGTAGGTATTAGGTGCACCACCTCAGCCATTCCATTCGCCATCCGAAGAAATATGGGGTTCTTCCAGGAGTACACTGTCAGCCGGCTGGGATGATTTAGAGCCCTGTGTCCTGACACAGTGGTTCTCCTGGGATTTGTCAGTTAATTTGGATTAATTCTTTAAACTAGCCCCAGTGCATACGGATAGATTTTGCTAGAGGACTAAAGAATATGTCTTCCTGAGGAAGACATAAAAAGGGCTAATTTCAGTGGCAAATAGCAGATGTTTTTACATTGTGTCCTTGGAAGGAAATCTAAATAAAGTTGGGCAATACTACAGGGAAAAAAACAAAAAAAACCCCAAAAAATCCCAAACAAACAAACAAACAAAAACCATTAAAAGACCTCTCTGCCCAAGGTTTGAGGCAGAGCTGTCCAGGCTAGTGCACTGATACCTAGGGGTGATTTATAAAGTTATAAAGCTAAGAATTCCACTAATTCCCCAAGTTAAAGAACTTCTTATGTATTAAGAACAGCAACCTCAAGTTCCCCATTCCGATCGCACCAGAATTGTCAGCCAGTAACTCAAACAGCTATCATAGAGCTACAGAAAAATGGGCAAGAGGGACATCAAACACGCAACCCCTGTCTACACTTGTCTTAAGCTGACCACAAAGCAGGTCATAAGTAGCCTGAGATTGACAGCAATCAAATCTGTAAACTAAAGACCGGCTGATGTTCTTAGAGAAGTTGCCTAAAAGCCAACAACCACCTCATCTAACTCAAGGCATTATCCTAGGTGTGGCATTCCATCGTGACTAAAACATACTAAAACTCAGAGGCACTTAAAATATAACTGGTGATCAGAGACCAGACATCTCAGCTGCCTGTATCTGCAGCATTCATTAGCTGGAAAACAGTGAAGACTGGGAAAAAAAAAATCACAATAATCTGGTGGAATTTTTCCCTTCTGGAGGGGTGCAGCCAAAAGATAACAAGGAACAAAATCCATCATTCGACTTGGAGTTGGGACTTCAAAGGATCAATTTCCTTCTGTTGCTTTTAAAGGTCAATACACACTCTGTAATGCAAACTAGCCTGCAACGTCCAAGAGCTAAAAACATGCAGGCAACACACACAACTTTATCTTCCCCAAGCGAGATGTCTCATAGCCTCCAAGTCAACCTAGCACTCAGAGTGCATCATCAAGGAAAAAAAAAAAAAGAAAGAAAAAAGACTAAACCTGAACAGAACAGTGGGCTGATCAAAATATTTAGTTGGCAGTCACGCTGCAAGCTCCTTTAGGTGACAGCATACACCCGCTGCCACTGCGTCCTGCTGA
>NW_010336439.1:28309-33144 GCF_000700745.2 Antrostomus carolinensis
CTGCTGAAGTCCTTATTGGCACTAGGGTCTCATAAAGGGAAGGCTATTCAAGGATACTGGTACCATCTCACTATCAGAAGACTTCAACACAGCTTCAGATGTTATAATCTGACCTTGGTCACTTGAATCATCACCTCACAACTGCACTAAAAGAACATTTGATCCTCCAGCTCTCAGAAGACTGGAGGAACATTGCAGCCTATCTTCTAAGGATTATAGGCTGCAGAGAGCAAATTAAGTTTTCCCCCATTCGCTATACTTCCTATAAAAACAAAGTTCCTGTTCTTCCTTCAAAAAAGTTCCCCAGCTTGAACATTAGATAAAAGGTCACCTAAGGTCTGGACAAAAATGGTTGAAGATATGCTTTGACACAATAGTACACTCTATTAAGATGAAGCTCTTGTAAAGGGACGTTTTTCCCCAATGGCTGCTTTAAAATTATATGAGTTGCCCAAGAACTAAACCACTTCTGACCTAACATTTTACCTTGAAAATAAAAACCCCACAGCAGCATTTACAGAAACCTAGAAAAGAACAGATCACCTCTACATGCAAAACACTTCCTGCAGTGGTGAAAGGACAAGTGTACTGAGCTGGTCAGCCAGCTCAGTTCACTTCTGGAAGGCTCATACCACGGTGATCTGAGAGATCTTATGTATAAAGACAAAGGTGGAAAGCTCTTACACTATAAAAGAAAGAGTGACTTGAGCTCAAACTACTATTTTACTGCAGTGCAGATTAGTTTACCCTACACTTCACATAGGCAGCATTTAAAACAACACATCACACCCACAAAAATTAGAATAAATTTTCCCTCTGACCAATTAAGACTAAGAAGCTGTCCACCTGTGGTAACTATAGCAAAGGCTTTCTTGCAGTAAAGACTAACACACACTCACTTGCAAACCCAAGACAGCTTGTTAACAGAGTCATTTTATTTTATCATCTCTTTTATTCCCCTCTCATTGGGAGCAGTACAAATGAGAGTTATTTACCATGCAGGCCTCCATTAGCGCCGTGTGCATTTCATCTGTTTTATGTTCTTGATCAGCTCCAGCTTCAAGCAAAAAACGAACCATATCTAAATGTCCTTCAAACAAAACAGATCAAAATAAATAAGCATTTAATATCATAAACTTTTAGTAGTACAGACAATACACTTAATGAACTCATTTAACCTTTCATAGTTTGCTATTACAATTTTTGCAAGTCAGAATTTGCAAATCTGCTCTTTTAAAAGTACTCTAAAAAATACCAATGCTAAACGGACAGTCAGACTTTAGACAGTCTCTCAAAGATACTGCCCAACTATGAGATGAAGACAGACCTCTCTAATTCAAGTTTGCACAACAGGAACCTTTCCTTGTGACTTCAAACTACAAAAGACTGTGCTTATTCCTTATTCAACTGTACAGTGACGTATCATTTAAGTGTTTCAAGGCAGCATATGATTGGGGGGGATTCTCTTTTAGAGAATGGTCCATGTAGACCTCAACTTAACTTTAAGCTTTCTAATCATAACATTCACAGACATAGTTCTGAGAACTAAGATATACACATCATGTCATATTATGTTATCTGACACTATTTTAAAAACTTCTACTGAACTCTACCAATACTTGTTTTCAACTCTTTTATGGCTTCTGTCATTTTAGAATTTGTCCCTTACAAGTTATATCAGCTCAATGAGCATCCTCCTTCAAGACAAAACTTAAGTTTTACATAAAACAGGAAAACAAAGAAGCTCAACCATCTTCCCAAAGATAATACAGGAAATCTCTAGTCAATTAAGATCTTACATTACATCACTATTAAGTTTTATGTCACAAGAGACAAGAATGCCCCTCCATCATACCCAGGAATACCATTAGTAAAATTTCCTCTAAGGAACTATTATCTGCTGCAGGAAATCCATGACAAACCCAGATGCTAGTTTTCAGATGGGTTACACATAGTATGTATCCTCCAATTCTAACCACAGAGGTACAACCTGAAATTACTATGACAATAATTCACATCCTTAAAGCTTCTATTAGGAGAAAAACAATTGCTGGAAATTTTATGGAGGTTTTTGGAAAGAAAAAAAACCTTGGAAACACATTGGATTGCCACTGCATTAAGTTACTTTATACAGAAACTTTAAATAGCAAAAGAAATTAAGTCAAAAGTCCATAAAGGTTCATAATACATAACAATTCATAGGCATCCTCCAAAATTATACTGAAGGAAAAGTATCCAGTAATAATACCAGCATTTTCACCCCATCAGGTATTCCAGGAACATTTGCTCTAACTTCACCTTTTCCTAACAACTAACAGAAATATTTTCAAAACTTGCAGATACTTGGTGAGGGGAACCCGAATGAAACAGGGAATGAGGTAGTGAGGGAAGAGCAGAGTGGTGCTGTGTCAAAGCACAAGTTTGGACGCAGCCAGTCACAAGTTTTAATCTGCAACATGTCAAGTATATGTCCACCACATTTGGACACAAGCAGACAGGCTTAATACCAATACAGCTTGGATGAACATTTCCTGACATCAAGTTTAAAACCAAAATCCAGTATTCCAAAACCCTTAAGAAAATATTCAAAGTATGGCTGGAAGCTTTAATTAGATAAATCCTAGCAAATAAATTGAAACAAAAATACAAAACAAGGTAAGAGACAATACCTTTATAGCATGCAAGTGTAAGCGCACTTTCTTTGAACTCGTTGGAGTGAGTGTTGATTCCTGCACCATATTCCAGCAATACTCTTGCAACCTCAACATGACCTGCACTGGCTGCTTCCATTAAGGGGGTATGCCCGTTCTCATTGTGGTCTTCTATATTAGCACCGGCTTTCAATAGCACCTTCACTATGTCAACAAAGCCTCCAGCACAAGCGTAAGTGAGAGCTGTGTTCCCTGCAGAGAAGAAGTTTACATGAAAGCCCTAATACAGGAAAGGAAATAAGATTTAACAGCTCTGAATAAAACCAAGAATATCACTAGCAGCAGTCTCTTACCTCACAGCAATGTTAGTCCAGCCAATAATTTCAGAAGGGCTATAAAATCCCAATACAACTATAACGTGAAAGAGTTTTAATGCTAAACAAATATTACAAATCAAGATTTTTCTTTATTATTATGTTTTCTACTTCAGCACACAAAAAGAGATCAAATACACACAAAAAAAAGATCAGCAAGTAATTTTCATGCTCACTGTCCAGTTTAGTGGAGGGGCGGAGGAGGTGTTTGGTTTTGGGTGTTGTTTTGGGTTTTTTTTTTTGGGGGGGGGGGGTTGTTTGTTTGTTTTTTGCTTAAGACTGTATCCTGTAATCCCTTGAAAAAATTTTATTGGCCCTATCGTCCTGTTTCTGATAGGACAGAGTTAATTTTAATCTTAGTAACCAGAATAGCTGTGTTTAGGTTCAGTGTGGGATTTCTTATGAGAAGAACGTTGATAAAGTACTGATGTTATTATTTGCTGCTGGAGCTCAAGGCCATTGTCTTTGGCTGGTTCACAGCTGCATTAGAACTGAGAGGGAGAAGCATAGTAAACAGCAAAACCCAAAACTGGCATTTGGCTCTGCCAATGAGATATTCCAGATCATGTCACGTCATGGTCAGTATATTAACCAGGGTTGACCAGAAAATGGGGGTATTCTCTTGGGGATCACTTGGGCTCACTCTTCCAGGATTGCAGTTTGGGTCTGGGGACTGTCTCTGCTCCAGGATCGCTGGCTGGGACAGGCTGGGCATCAGTCAGCAGGTGGCGAGCAATGGCACTGTACTGATTTGCATATTGTTATTACTGTTATTGTCTTTATTATTTTATTTCAATTAGTAAATTGTTTTTATCTCAACCCATGAGTCTCCTTGCCCTTATCCTTCCAATTCTCTCCCTTACTCCTCAGAGGGCAAAGGAGAGTGAGAGAGCAACTGGGTTTGGCTGCAAGCCAAAGGGGTGAAACCACCTCATGTATGAAAATACATTTATAATTTAAAACTCTAGTACTGCAAGTGACAGACAATCAAATATGGCTCACGTTTTAAATGCTACAGCCAATTTTAAGGTAAGGTCTGCTTAATAAGGCTAAACATCAAGATAAAAAGAACATTTCATAGTTCAGACACCCAACTTCTTAAAAATTTGAACAAAGTTTAAATTCTATCTTAATACTAGCAGAATCTGCAGGCAAATACTCCCAGCAAGGCTAGTTAAGCTGTGGTCAGGTAGCAGCAATGTAGGCAACATTCAATGCTCAAAGAGCTGTACCGCCTCTTTGGTAAAAAGCCATAGTCCAAAATAACTAGTCTTGACCAGATGTGTCCCGTGGTCATCTTACTGGGTAATTTCAGATTGTAGACATGGGAACTAAATTTCCCGTATTTTTCTGGTCATCTAACACCACAGTGGTTTTCAAAGGAACAGTGCTTTCCATTACAGTTTATATTAAAAACAATCTTTAATGATGGCCAGGTAAGACTCTAAACACATCCACTATGTATCTGGCCTATCCTTAACAGTTCCTGTCAGGTTTTCTTGGGAATGAAACTATAAGACAAAAACATAAATGTTCAGAACAGCTGCATGTCTTATGTGCCAGTCTCATTAATTCTTCATGTTCCTGCTTCCCAGTTACCTGTTGAAGACTGTGCGTTGACATCTGCACAATGAACAAGGAGAAGTTTAACAATATCTACATAGCCTCCACTGGCAGCTGCCATTAAGGGAGTTATGTCTCCTTTATTCCCTCGATCTTCAACGTTCGCATGCATTGCTAGTAGCACCTAGAGAAAAGAGTTCACTTTAATGAATAAACTGTAACACCAACTTTTTGCTTTCAGTTCAGC
>NW_010336439.1:33166-41958 GCF_000700745.2 Antrostomus carolinensis
CATGCCATCCCTTGCAATAATATCCCCAATGGTGAAGCACAATGGCACTCCCCAGGATCGTTTATAGTTACTACTTGCACTGTGCTCTGCTTCAGGAAATACTTTTTTTTTCTACATTTGTTCCTATCTGCTAAACCCAGTGTTAAGTTACAGTGCAATACTGACATTCTCAAAAGCTACAGGGCAATTCACTAACCAGAATGACAGCAGAAAAACTGTAAACTTGCATTAACGACCACAGCATATGTTGGGCCGAGCTTACAGGTAGGCAGTTTTCTCCCTGTACTCTTGTCTGGCACCAAAACATGAAGCTGGCCACTTTCTGAGAACTATCACCTCAATATCAAAGCAGCACAAATTCTACTTTTAGATACACAAGTATGAAAGACAATAATTGACACAAATTAATACACTGTTGATACAGATTAAGAAAAAAGGACTGAGTGACTGAGACATGAATTTTTGGAAGGTAACCACTTCTACTGTTGGATTTTGCTGCTATTTTAGAACCTCCTGCAATATCTGCTTGACAGAACAGCTTGACTGCATTTAGAACAATGCCAGGAAAGCAGATACATCATAAAACGCAAGACAAGATTCCTCAGACAATCCCCTTAAACCTAAAGGTATATATGATAGCATTTTCCATTAAAAAGACAAATGGTAACTAGAAGCTCACAATAAGCTGTATTAACTGCTATTTTGTTTAGATTATTAAAAATTGGTACAATCACAATAGCTACAATATTTACCTAGCCAAGAAGGCCCTTAGACAATGCTTCACAAAGGTTTATTTGTGATTATATTTGTTACTTACTTGTGCCAACTCATAATATCCCGCTGAACAGGCCAAGCAAAGGAGACTCTCCCCTTCTTCAGTATGTTCATTTACACTTCTTCCTTCATCCAACAGCTTCCGGACAGCATTTACATCCCCATCTGAGCATGCTTCTGCCAAACTGCGACTGGAAAAGCAGTTACCACAGAATAAGCTGAAAATAAATCTGCAATAGATGAGTAACTTTACTATGCAAGGAGCAGGTCTCTACTTACAGACTCACGACATTAGTACTAAGCCTTACCAGAAAATATACCTTACAGGTATATGTGTTTTTATATACACACACACATATAACATTATTCCACGTTTTTCCCATAGGTGAAACGGAGATAAAGACCTTGCTTATGTCTAAATTAGCTCTTGTCCTCATCAGTTGCCAACTTACATAAGTTCTCACACAGACTAGATGCAGAGAAGAGTGCTCAAAATTAGGTGATTTGTAGTGTTTGCAAGACACAGAAGTAAACCTCACTGATGCTGCTCACACTTTGGTGGAACAGAGGTTATGGCCACAACAAACTACTGATGACAGGTACCAAGGCAAATTTCTAGTAGAGATAAAGCCAAAAAGTGAACAGCCCAGTATCACAGAGATCACTAAAACTGAATACTGCAACAAGACAAACTTCTGACAGCCATGTGCTCAAGGCACAAGCAGTCAAACAGCCCTGCTGCCACCCGCTTATCACCAGACATGTATAGCTTGGGTTCCTGTACTCAGCTGGGAGGAGAGAAGGGAGTCAGGCACTTCTGCACACACATAGTCTAGCCTTCAGAAAGGGGAGCCACCCAACACCATAACCTGGGAGATAAATCCTAAACCAGATCCATTGCTCTCAGAAGATCACCTTAAGCCACCTCAAATAACACAGAACTGCTGTGAAACCCAATATACTCTGGGAAAAAGCTGTTAAAAAGGAGACTCATAGTTGATTCTAGTTGACTCGGGCACCTCAAGAGGTCTCCCAGTTTGCTCTTTGCTCAGGTTGCCTTGGAGATATTTCCAAGACCTTTTGTAAAAGTAACAGGAATGACACTGGGATGCTTTCCAAATGAAGCACAGGATGCTGTTGACCTTTGCTCCAAGGTGCATTGCTGACTCATGTTCCACTTGTCCACAAGGTCACAGAAGACCACTCATGTCTTTTTCTCCAAAGCTGATTTCCAGCCATTCAGCCCTCCCCATCCATACCAATGGACAGAGATATTCCTCTCAAAGCGTAAAACTTTGTATTTCCCTTTGTTGAATTTCCTTAGATTAAACCCCTCTCTCCAGCTTGTCAAGATCCCTCTGAATGGCAGCACAACCATTAGGTCCATCAATCACTCCTTTCAGTTTTGCATCATCTGCAAACTTGCTGAAGATGTACTCTGTACCATCACGTGGGTCTCTGATGAATACATTAAACAGTTCTAGCCCCAATATCATCCCCTGGAGTATATCACTAGCAACTTGCCTTCACCTGGACTTCGTGCTACTAACAACTCTGGACCTAATAGTTCAGTTTTCAATCCACCTCACTATCCACCTATCAGGTCTATACTTCATCAGCTTGTGCCACAGGATGCTGTGGGATACGGTGTGAAAAGACTTGCCAAAGTCAAGATAAACAGCACCCACTGCTCTCCTCTCATCTACCAGTGGAGCCATCTCATTGCAGAAGGCTATCAGGTCAGGTGTGATCTCCCATTTGTAAAAACATGCTGACTACTTCCCATCAACATTTTGTACTTCCTATGCTAGGAAATGGCTTCCAGAAAGATTTGCTCCATCACCTTTTCCGGAACTGAAGCTGACCTGCCTATAAGTCCCTTGGATCCTCCTTCTTGCGGATAGGGGTGACATTTGCTTTATTCCAGTCTTCAAGAACCTCCCTCATTCCCCATGACCTTTCAAACAAATTGAGACTGGCCTCACAGTGACATCAGCCAGCTTCTTTGGAGAGCAGTGAAGGGGAAAGGGAACTGGGAGTCCTGGTGGACAGCAGGATGACCATGAGCCAGCACTGTGCCCTTGTGGCCAGGAAGGCCAAGGGCATCCTGGGGTGCATTAGAAGGGGTGTGGTTAGTAGGTCAGAGAGGTTCTCCTCCCCCTCTACTCTGCCCTGGGGAGGCCGCATCTGGAATATTGTGTCCAGTTCTGGGCCCCACAGTTCAAGAAGGACAGGGAACTGCTGGAGAGAGTCCAGCACAGAGCCACCAAGATGATTAAGGGAGGGGAGCATCTCCCTTATGAGGAAAGGCTGAGGGAGCTGGGTCTCTTTAGCTTGGAGAAGAGGAGGCTGAGGGGTGACCTCATTAATGTTTATAAATATATAAAGGGTGAATGTCATGAGGATGGAGCCAGGCTCTTCTCAGTGATGCCCAACGATAGGACAAGGAGCAATGGGTGTGAGCTGGAACACAGGAGGTTCCGCTTAAACTTGAGAAAAAACTCCTTTACAGTGAGGGTGACAGAGCACTGGAACAGGCTGCCCAGGGAGGTTGTGGAGTCTCCTCCTCTGGAGACATTCAAGACCCGCCTGGACGCCTTCCTGTGTAATTTCGTTTAGGTTCCTGCTCTGGCAGGGGGATTGGACTAGATGATCTTTTGAGGTCCCTTCCAATTCCCAACATTCTGTGATTCTGTGATTCTTCAGAACTCATGGCTGCATTCTTTCAGGTCCCATGAACTTGTCCACTGGACTATGTCCAACCCATTTAAATGTTCCGTGTCCTGATACCAGCCAAAGTCCAGACCTTCCCACTCACCTCAGGGGCTTGGAATTCCTGAAAGCAAACCTCACCAATAAAGCCTAAGGCAAAGGCAGCATTCACTACCTCTTCCACTTCTGTGTCCCCATCACCAGGTCCCCTGCCGTGTTTTGAGGCAGGCCCACATCTTCCCTCATCCTCCTTTTGCAGCTGATATACTCACACTGGTACATCTTGTTGTCTCTCATGCCCTTTGTCAGACTGAACACCAGGTGGACTTTGGCTTTGCTAGTCACATCCTGCTATGCTTGGACATTGTCTTTACATTCCCCATTGGCCACCTGGCCTGCTTCCACCTCTTGCGTGCTTCCTTTCTATGTTCAAGCATGCTTCCCCAGCACATTTTCATCTTCCCATATTTTGATCCACAAGTAATTTCGCTAGCTTCACTAGGAAATGAAACTGCATTTGTTCATTTTTTGTATTTCTATTTTGTATTTGTACCTATATTTTGAGCAATGATTCAAGACTACTGCTCTTACTGTAAGCACTTTGTTTTGCAAATCCCAAGTCTGAATTTCAAGAGGACATCCATATGAAAAGAAACTTACGACTTTCAATGTTTGATCCTAGATCTAAAGCTCAACAGTATATGCAGTCACACCATCCCAACAGTTTAGGAACTACTTATATCACTTGTCAGAGTGAAAATATTTTGGGACCCCCGAAAGATGCTTTGAAATTACCAACGTAGAATAAAGCTTTTGACAACACAGGACAAATCCTCAGTTCTGTCATCGTGGAAGTTAAATGCCGTCCTCATTAACGATATCAGTTACAAAGTTATCAGATAATACAGTTTCGTTTTCCCCTAAGTTCCTGAGCAAGATCCTGGGGCAAACTGTCGCCCTGCAAGTATTAGTATTCTCTTCCAACTTTTAATACAATAAACTAGATTCATTAGTTTCCAACAAGGTATGCTGGGGCAGTAATTAGAGAACTATCACCAGCTCTTCTACAGCTAAGAATTTAACTTGTTTTTGAAAAATAAATCAACTGTGTAGGACACAGAAAGAGCAGCAGATTAGAAAGTAACTACTTTTTTTTTTTTTTGGTACTTTTCTCTTACACTTGGAAGCCAATAACCCGATGGGACAGTAGTCACACCTTCAGATTCAATAACTTTGCTTCTGCTCTTGGTAGAGCAGATACACTACCAAGGACTAACTATAAAATTAACAGAATTTGAAATTAAAAATACAAACTTACGTTCTATAGTTGGGAAACTGGGTGTAAGGACCAATCAATACATACTTGTCCACTTGTCCTGCATTGTGATTGTTCTCTGCTCTCATCCGCGTCAATGCAGCAGCAGCTTCATCCAGTGCACAGCTGACAGAAGATGTCAGTCTTCGGAGAACCTCAGGATCTGCGAAGGCTTTACCATCAGCAGTGGACAATTTACCAATTCCTTCAGTGTACGTTCGTTCACCAGTCAGGTTAGTATGAAAGTCACACAAAAGAAATGCAAAGACACTATTATAGATTTGAACCACATGCACTATTAGTTTAAAATCATTTGCAAACATGCCAGAGAGTCAGCTACTTTAAAAGTAACTGTCAACATTTGTCTAAGATGTTCAACATTTAATTAACTATAATACGGCAGTAAGAAAACTGTTTTTCAACTGGCAGCTTCGTTACCAGTCCCCAATTCCCAACTCAGATCTTTGAAGAGGGTGTGGGGTTGAAGGGGAATCTCGTGTAATAAGGGTAAGTCCAGGGGTCAAGCCCAAAAACAGAAGTTTGGGAAACAGGCATTATTCCACAGGCTTAGTTTAATATTTTCTCAAAGTGAAGGAGTTTCCAATTTAAACTGTAAAGTTATTACCCCTTTCCCACCCAAAATGAAGTGGACTTAGGTCTAATATATGCTTTCTTTTTTAAGAGTAGGGAAAAAAAGTTATTAGCTTAAATTCCCGATAACTTCACATTCTAAACTGCACAGCTCTAGCTACAGGCACAAAACTTATGAAACAAAACTTCAAATATTTTAAGTATACTTGAAATCAATGCCGCCTCTACACTCACATTACACGGTAGAAAAGCTTAGACTCAAGGAACTTTTGTAACAGTTTCTTTTTTAAAAACAGTTTATTTGCTGCAAGGCTAAAGCTGAGGGTTAATACAGAACAGCACCATAAGAAGGTATTTCTCCCACTCATTGACATGGCTGATATAAAATTACAGTACAGCTGTGTAGTTTTACTCCACACATTTTACTCCATATAGTTCAGCACAGCCTATTTTACATATGCAAACATTCCTGCACAGTTGCCTCTGCAGCGTAGACAGGGCTTATATTTGCACACACAAATGTGCAAATGGTGTGAAGAAATGCACTGATGAATAGTACCTCCCACAAAAACAAACAAAAACCTCCACAAAATAAACCAAAACAATCAAACAATAATTTCACACACTATAAAAAGCAAATGGTTACTGGTGATAAACTACCTTCACCTGTGATGAATCAATTCCTTAGCTGTTAAACAGGGTCAGATTAGATACAAACCTCTGAAAAGAACACATGTCTCAGAAGATTTGCTACCTGGCATGTGCACATATGCAGCACTGATTTACACCATGTCTGCCACAACCCAGCTCGTCATTATTACAGAATAAATACTGAAATCATACTTTGAAAGTTTTGAACATTGCCTTCAATGTGTTTCCCCAGTTTGAGAGCATCCAATATGTTTCTCATTAATGTAAAAATGAACACTTACCAAATTTCTCCACCCTGAAAACAATTTAGGCCAGCACAGGCCAGGCACACTCTGTTACATGACCCTACATCCTGCTGCAGTGCTGGGAAGCACTGGCTTACAGTATTCCAACTCAGTGCTGCGGGAAATGATGGAAATGATACCTACCCTGTCATCAAGGCAGACACCTACAATGGGGTGCAGAAGTTTACTTGGCTGCCTGAAATGGAGCGCAGACTAAGGAGGTTGAGATGAGCTGCTTGAGATACTTTGGCAGATCCAAGCGCACTACCTCCCTGGCTCCAACATCCTACCTCTGGATCATTTCAGCATTGTCAAGAGGGTATGAAAAAGAATTTATAATAAATTACCCACTCTGCCATAAAAAGAGGAATTATGACTAGATCTGTCTACATCACTCCCATTTGGTTTCCAAAGACTGTCTAGTGCACTGCAGAGCAACCAGTGCAGAGAAACACAGGGCCATGGACTCTCGACTCCACATGTATGTCCCCTCCCACCTCCAAACCCTTGAGTTTCTAAACCCCCTAACCACTGCTGTTAAACATAGTGAGGCTACAAACAACAAGCCTTCAACACCACAGCTCACATCTCACGTATAAATGTAAACTTCGTTTGTTGGTGATCAAAAAGGGATGGAAGTCATGTCGGCTCTGCAGTGGAAGTTGCGTCAGGCGGGAAAGTGCGGGACAGTAACTGCAAAACTGCGCCAGGGCATTGATTCAGGGCAAAACACACAGAGAAAGTGAGAGTTTGTAGATCTGCTTCCCCAGGACAACTCACAGTAACTACACAGATGTTTACACTAGCTATTTCTGGTGGCAGTGCTGGCTTACACTAGCTTGCAGTGTACATAAAAGTCCTGCCTAAGGAAAGAAAGGGAATTAAGTCCTCACAACTCAGCACTGTGGCCTCATCTAGGACTGCTGCTCCCAAAGCTAAACACTGTGGTAAGCAAAGTGGAAAAGTACTCAAAAAAATTGCACAGGATTTAGAAAAACAACCCATGAGCACAGGCTAAAAAAGTGTAGATTTAGCTTACAAGGAGCAGCACAACAGCAGTTTCCCTCCACTGAGGAGGTCTCATGAAGGAGCTGATGAACAGCTCTACTGCTGGCTAAAGAAGTGGGGAAAAAAGTCTGGTCAAAAAAACAACAAACAAACAAACAAACAAACCCCAAACCAAACAAACATCAAACAACAAAACAAAATGACCTGGCTATCTGAAACTAAACTGGAGATCTCCATCATTTCAGACCCCTAAGGCAGCAGATCGGACAGGTTACCTAGACAAGCAGAGCCTACACTTGGCTATTCTCTCCATTTTTCAAGTTTGCTTGTTGAAGCATTCATACATGGGATTTCTAAAGGCAGAAGTCACACCACAGATCCAAGTCCTGCCTCCTGTAAAGACAAAGGAACGTCAACCACTTTAGAGCTCCTGCTACCAAGTTACGTGTTTTCATGGATTATTGCTGGTGGTCTCCTGAAGGACTTACCAACCACAGGTCACTGCCTCTTCCTCCCAGCTAGTAAAAGCACACTTACAGCTGATCTACATGCAGGTGCTGGACTAAAACTCTTCTTTGTCTCCTCCCATCCAACAAATACTGAAAGCATCCTCAAGACCATTCTCCACATTTGCTTGAATTCATCCTCCTTGCACACAAGTGATGACAATTCACATGATTCCAGTCTCACCGGCATGTTACCAATTGCTGATATGATGCTACCTGAACTAAAACCCAGCGTTTGACATTCTGTGCTTCCTGCAGGGCAATGGCACATTGCCAGGAATAAAAGCCACCACAGAGATTGTGTAACATCATCTTTTCATAGACTGAGCACTGTTGCAGGGTAAGTCTGAAAGAAGAATACAGGAGCCACTGCAGAGTGTTTTTTATTGAGTACAGTCATTAACCAGACAAAGACGGTGATGTTCCGGCGCAAAGTTACAGCTTACCACTAAAATTATTAAGAGCGTGTTCCTAAGCAAACCAAAAGGAAGCACTTACATACAACATGCAAGGCCAAAAAGGTGAATTTAAAAATAGATCAAATAGTTTCATAGAAGCCACAGGTTTTCCAGTAATACTAAGAACAGTGCCCCTGTGCTCCTGGAAGTCACTGTTTAAGGACAGTCCTGAACAAGAGACTACTGGGAGGACAGAGAGGGAAGCCTGTCACCTGTACTGGGATTCTGCTGCTTTTCCCCTCAATGTCCACAGCTAACCCACTGCAGGGAGCTGGACACACCTTCAGTCTGCCTTTGCAGGGCAGTTATGGGCTGCATCCAGAGCAGCATGGGCAGCAGGGCGAGGGAGGGGATTCTGCCCCTCTGCTCCGCTCTCCTGAGACCCCACCTGCAGTGCTGCCTCCAGTTCTGGGGACACCAACAGCAGAAGGACATGGACCTACTGGAGTGAGTCCAGAGGAGGCCACGAGGATGATGTGAGGGCTGGAGCACC
>NW_010336439.1:42273-67355 GCF_000700745.2 Antrostomus carolinensis
GTTGGGCTAGTGAAAGGTGTCCCTGCTCATGGCAGGGGGAGTTGGAACTGGATGAGCTTTAAGGTCCCTTCCAACCCAAACCAGTCTATGATTCTGTGACTCTTAAGCTGAGCACCTTCTGCTGAAGCCACGTGCCAGCATGTTCACAAAGCCTGAAAGGAACAAGGGCAGCAGCACTATACAAAAAGGCAACAAGCAGGACTGCGCATACCCTGTTCTATAAGGTCTCAGGTGGCTTCACTCAAACTCTCGACACAGCTATGGCACCCCTAACAGCATGTCAGAAGAATTCGGCTCAGACATGTCAAGACCTAAGGGAAGATTTCCGAAAGAAGAGATTTCTTAGGGCCTTTTAATCCACAGGTTTATTTCTAGTAATGCTTAGGAGCAGTGCATCTGTAGAACATTACCACCTACTATTTTCTGTAAGTTCCAGCAGCGGCGGAAGGAAGTAGAGATGTTATCAGTCACCTACTAAACAGCAGGCTGCTGCTCTGGGTGATGTCCTAACCTTCTGCTTTCTGTATGTTAATTTTCTAATTCCCCATATAGCTAACAAAAAGTGTGCACTTTGCTCCTCTCTGATGACGTCAAAATATTTTTCCAAACACTAGGTTATTACTTCATTTTCAGAGCCAGTAAACCAAAATATAATACTGTCAGCACACTCACCAAGACCCACACTGATCTTCTGGCAAACCCAGGAAAACACCAAACCAGCTCTAACCTGCCCATGTTTAATGTCTAAGCAAGGTTTGCAAATTTCTGGCTGCTTTGCACAAATAACTGAAGTTACTTAAGGTGGTGAAGGTACTGGAGCTGGTGAGCAGACTCATGTCCAGGCCGGTGCCCACAATGCTCCAGGTCCAGCTTCAACAGCCCCATGATGCTCCCAGCATGGCCACTGCTGGTGAGAAAGATATGGGCACAGAAGCACTGACCGCAGCTTTGTCTCACCAGTTTTCTAATGGATCCTAGTCAGCAAAAAACAAACAAACAAAAAAAACCCCAAACAAACAAAAACAAAGAGTTGGGTCACACCGATTACATGACCACACGGCAGTGGAAAGACAAACAGACTTAAATCTTGCAGAAGAGATTTCGGCAAGGATGCAATGCAAATTATTTCAGCCCATCTAAAGTGAGTGTAAATTGCACTGTCTCTATATTTTCTTGTAAAAAACAGTCCAAAGCCAAGCAAATCAAAAGAACAGCCATTTTTAAGTTTCACTGTTTCTGCATCAAGTTATCTAATTTATAACAGCAGAAACAACAGAATGAGGGGCATAATATATATCTTTAGAATTTCTGAATATATTTTAAATATTTAAATTTTTATTGTATGCTAATTGCTCAAACTAAAGTCCTCAAGGAAGAAACCACACATTGAGCAGTGCTCTTTGTATATAGGAATTAGAAAAATACTAATAATTCTAGTATAGTCATCTTTCTAAAATTCATACGCTTTTAAAAACATCAAGATAAAGTGTTATTAAAAATGTAATTCACACTACACCAAAGAACATTAGAGTTACAAGGAAAGGTTTACTTGCTGTGTGAGGAAAGTAACTGTTTTAAGTCAGAGTATAAAGACTGAGCTACACTGGCATTTTTGAGTGAGCCATTTTGTGTTTCAAACAATTTTCTTCATTAAAGCAGTTAATGGTTAAAATCCTCTTTCATAAGCTAAGCATGCCATACTTAAATTTCCATGGGATTCTGGTGAACCTTTGAAGAACTCACACAATATTTACAGAACCTAATCACATCTAATGCAGTACCCAGGACCATGGGTGAAGGAAGACCTTCAGGAGCTTCAAGGAACATCCACATCTCAAAAAAGCCAACCAAACAAATAAAAAAAACAAAGCCAAAAAACACTCCACCCCAACTAGGTACTTCAGAGACTGTACAGCCTTACCTGCAAACATTGCTAGCATTTGTATAATTACATAAACCTTGTTCAGAAGTAGCTGATTCTACTTTGCCTTTCAAAAACCACACATTTTTACAATTTCATACCACACAAGTCCGCTCCTGACACACCTGCCCTTAAATAAATAGCAAATACCCTTTTACCCTATTTTTTTTTACCTCATCTTTTGCATCATTCAGAAGAAAAATTAACTTTGAACAGAAATGCTTTTTCAAAGTTTTTATATTCTCACTCCTGCCATTTAAAATGCTATATACTTCAGTGTTGCAACCAACTCGCTTATAATCTTAACCTACCATCCCAGTCCAAGAACACTTTGATTATGATCTGGCACATCCCCAAAAAGATATCTAAGCCACTTGGCAATACCCTTTCTAATTACTACATAACACATTATCTCACATTACTGTGCCACTATTTTTGAGATTACCCATTAGTGCTGAAATAAGCATGCAATTTCATAGATAACACGAATCTCTTTAAACACCAATAATTATTTTGAACAAGAAAATATTAACTAAATTGGTTGGGTCTCCCTTCCTGCTCCAAATTCTTCCTAAATTATTCTTTCTGCACTTTATAATACTCAAACTCAAAACCAGAAAACCTTAATCCCTATTTAACAGGAAGAGTTATTTGCAAAAACCAGATGTGAATGGAACTCAAAGGACACCAAATTACGGTGGCACATAATGGTCATGTTTTCAAAGGCCTGATCAATCCTCCTTCAGACTAAACTAATTCCCCAGCCCATCTTCAGCAGCCAGTACCAGGAAAAAAACTGAATTACATACCTGCTCTCTTTGATTGCTTCTATACATTGTCCATGTGCCCAGAACGTAACTCAGCTGACCGCTTCTAAACTCAGTCTCAACGCACTCTCACATCCAGCAGGACTGGATTATTCCAGTTGAATAAATGGCATATGCGCTGAGTTTACAGATCTCATCCTTGTGCTTTAATAGGGCACAATAAGGTACCAGTTATTTATCTTACAACTAGTCATATCACAACTGAAGATTTTTCCTTTCCAATAAATACAGATCTCTGAAGTCTCTACAACAGCAACTCCCAAAGCTTTTGAACCTCAACTAGTGTCACCCAGTAACATTTCTGGAAGGCTAATTTTGTTCTTTACTACCATGCTGATTAAAAATCCCCCTCTCTAAAGGCAGTGCCATTCCCTGGGAAAGAGGACTCAAGGTTTGTGCAACCACCAGTGCCTCAGACCACACCTACTGCCCTGGCTTGCTCCCTGATTTTCCCAGCACAAGTACCTCTTCTTGTTCAGCGTGATCAGCTTGCCTGAGCAGGCTGCAGCTTGAGAGCTTCCTCAGCAGGTGATTATCACCTTCTAAAGCCAACAGAAAACCCAGGGTAGGAGAATGTCCCTTCTAATTGTCTTCTGCTGTATTTACCAGATTTCAACTCTATGACAGTCGGAGGGCTGGGGACAGAGTTTTGATAAGGGCAGGGAGTGACAGAACAAGGGGTGATGGCTTTAAACTGGAAGAGAGGAGATTGAGATGAGATAGTGGTTTTGCTAGGACAGAGTTAATTTTCTTCTTAGTAACCAGAATAGCTGTGTTTAGGTTCAGTGTGGGATTTCTTATGAGAAGAATGTTGATAAAGTACTGATGTTATTAGTTGCTGCTGGAGCTCAAGGCCATTGTCTTTGGCTGGTTCACAGCTGCATTAGGACTGAGAGGGAGAAGCGTGGTGAATAGCAAAACCCAAAACTGGCATTTGGCTCTGCCAATGAGATATTCCAGATCATGTCACGTCATGGTCAGTGCATTAGCCAGGGTTGACCAGAAAATGGGGGTATTCTCTTGGGGATCACTTGGGCTCACTCTTCCAGGATTGCAGTTTGGGTCTGGGGACTGTCTCTGCTCCAGGATCGCTGGCTGGGACAGGCTGGGCATCAGTCAGCAGGTGGCGAGCAATGGCACTGTACTGATTTGCATATTGTTATTACTGTTATTGTCTTTATTATTTTATTTCAATTAGTAAATTGTTTTTATCTCAACCTGTGAGTTTCCTTGCCCTTTCCTTCCAAAGCTTGGTGGGTAGAGTGAAAGAACGACTGTGGCTGCAGCCAAAGGAGTTAAACCACCAGAGATCTGAGGAAGAAATTCTTTGCTGTGAGGGTGGTGAGACACTGGCTCAGGTTGCCCAGAGAAGCTGTGGCTGCTCCTCCCTAGAAGTGTTCCAGGCCCGGCTGGGTGGGGCTTTGAGCAACGTGGTCTAGTGAAAGGTGTCCCTGCTCATGGCAGGGGCTGAGGGGAGGGGGGGGTTGGAACTGGATGAGCTTTAAGGTCCCTTCCAACCCAAACCAGTCTGTGATTCTACGATATTCACAGATTGAAATGGTAACCCTGAAGTTTACTTGGTTTAATTGCTGCCACAGAGGTTTGGTTCCTTGGTCTGTTTTCTGTTGGTTCTAGTGGAAAATTATCCAAGTATCAAAGGTCAAGGTACTACAAAGCCAATGTAATATATCAAAAACAAAGCTTGTCTTCTGCCCCAAAATCTCCAAGACAGAATCCAATGAATAAATATTTAAACTCCCTTCCTCTCCCCAAAGTAATGATACCTCAAAATCATGCATCAGCAAGATGCCAGCTTCTACTTAAGATACCAAAATCATCAGACAAGAGCCAAGTCTGTTGGCTACTCCCTCCCCACTTGCAAGGGCAAGATTCTGGGGGGAACTCAAACTGTAAGAGACTTCAGCAAGAAGTCATGTTCATTTCCTCACTGCAAAGCTTTCCACCTAGAAGCGATTCTTTCCTACAGAACTAGATTTAAAGTTGTTTAAAAAAAATAAAAAATCAGCACTTTTGCAGGAAATGGATCATGCAGTAAGGTAAATGAAGCATCTTTCTGACATGGCATGGTGGGTGAGCAGCCGTTACACTCAAAAAATCTCACTCCAGAAACAATTTAGAACAGGCAAAGCTGTTACTATCTCATGGGATGCCTCCAAACAAAACACAGGCAAAAAATCATGCAGAAGTATCAATGTATCACCTCACGTGTGCAGCCAAAGCTAGTCACAAGCCTTCTGAATGCTTCAGTCCTTTGCAGCAATGCATTTGCAGAGCAGTAACAGTACTTCTTTGTAAACTAAGCCATATCAAAGGCTGCTCCTCAGCAGTCAAACTCTGTCATCAGCATCACCAAAAGCTTCCTTCACAAAGCACACAATCCCACCTTTGCTGCAGGGAAGTCATGTCTATTACACAGGTACATCAGAGCTGGATCATGGATGTTAACTACATTTGGCATTTTGGGGATGCATTTGAGCAACAGTGCCTGGCCAGCTGGCCCATCAGAGAAGGGCTGTGGCCACACAGTGCACTGTAACTGCAAAGGTCTGTGCAATATGTCTAGCTCTTTCTAGAGGAGATGGTCTCCCTCAGCCTACACTGTACATTTGTTCAATCCAGTAACTCCTACTGTATGCCTGGAAATCCCACACAGCTACACAAAAACTTTAATCTGTCCCAAGCAGAGTACTTGTAAAGAAGAGTAGTATTCTCCATGGACAGTACCAGCAAGCGGAAGATAAGCTCAGCATAGCCTTGGCAGCTGGTGCGATTCTGACAGCAGAAAGGCTTAGCTTAACTCCTTGAGTAAGCCCTTGCCATTTTCCAAATCACAATAAAATAATTCTCCTGCAGATAGTTCTGCTAGCTTCATGCGACACCAGGAGCTGACACCAGTGGCAGAAAGCAAGCATCCACCACTGTGCAAAGGAAACTTGATGTTGTGCCTTCAGACCCAAAAGGATGAAACAATCCAACAATTAATGGCAGTGCTACCATTTGAAACCCTGGCACATCTGAAACATACCCTCAAGATGGCAAAAGGCTTGTAAAAACAGACAAGTTTGGGCTGACTGAGGAAGGAGAGGAACAATGTGGCAAATTCCAAATCCCTTAGAAGAGAAAAGCTGCTAGGGAAAGACAAGAACATCTCTTGATGGCAACCACAGACCAAGAAGAAGCATTTTTATTATATAATGGTGAACTATTTAGACCATAACTAACTAAACCTTGTAGAAGTTTTACATTTGCAGCCTCCCAAAATGGTATCTTTCACTTAGCTAGATCTTCCTGAAAAACATGTTTAGTCCTTTGAAAGTTCTCATTTAGAAGACGTTTTAGTGTAGCTATAGCCTATAGTCTCTTTTTGAGAAAATAATTAACCAGAATGCTTCTCCAATTGGTCATTCCAACACTATTAGTCCCAGGCAGGGAGTAGCAGAGATTCAATATGGCAGGGTTTATTTTAGCTTTGTTTTCTAAAACACTAAAAACACTACATTGAGACTTTCAGTCTTTTCAAAGACAAGCACATACCTTTGTAATCTTCACCATTGAATATCAAAATTATAGTCTGATCTTAGCTCCAGTGCACTGAAAATGTCTTGTAACCTTAACATCTCTGTTGTAACTGTGCTGAACACAACAATTTATCCTTTTATGCATTTGATACAAACTTTCACTAAAACGTGTATTTTCTTTCCTCTCTGTATAACCAAATACACGGCACAAACAGAATTCACTGGTTGTAACTTTTATTTTTATTATTCCCAATTAGTATTTGGACATGCTAAATAAAACTCATTTAGCATGAAATTAAGAGCTACGGTTTGAGGGTTTGGCAGGAGGTTTATTTAAGTAATTAGCATTTTACAGTATTTCATGTGTCACCATCACATTTCCCCACAGACTTCTAGGGCAGCCAAATTTTAAATTTCTACAAATCAGATTCCTGTCAGCAAACCGTAACACCAAAAATGATATTTTCAATGCTATCTGAAAAATCATGTTCAGATCATTTGCTAAGCATTTTCTGACAAAAGCAGAAGTATAATTTTATTCTCCTGGGTTGTATTTCACAGTCTTAACCTCAAAATATCCCTTTCTTCATAAATCCCCACTCCTAAATATATTAGGAACTCGCCCACTTGAGGAATATCCACAAGTGAAGGGGGATGTCTGAAAAAACTCAAAGGCCTCACAACATACACATGCCACTGGAGAAAATTACCCCTAATTCCAGCTTCTAATTTTTCACTTGCTTGACACTGCAAACTCTTAATATTACATTTGCACTTATATATATTTCAATGTAGT
The DNA here is from genome assembly GCF_000700745.2 of Antrostomus carolinensis. NCBI lineage: Eukaryota > Metazoa > Chordata > Aves > Caprimulgiformes > Caprimulgidae > Antrostomus > Antrostomus carolinensis. The sequence goes on from NW_010336439.1 coordinate 49,357, forward strand.
TGTCAGAACAGGAGCCAGAAATCTCATTACATTTCTCTGCTTTCCAGTGTAGGAACTCTAGCAGCAAGATTTTTTCAGAATTAAAAGCTAGGAACTACTTCTCCAACTACAATTAGTTCTTACTGTCATTTTGGTAACATTTTGATTACAAGTGATCCTTTTTGATATCATCTCCTTTTACATCAGTGTGCTCACATACCTCAAAATCTGAAAACTAATTTTCTATACTTCAGCATAAACATGAATTCTTGTTTAACTGGTCAATACTCATCAACATTTATATTTCTTTTGAGAGTTGTCCCATTGGATTTCAATTTAGTCTCTTGTTACTTCAATGCCAGGTTACCTAGTCAGGTAATTCACAACATTAGCCAGCAACTTCCACTTTTACTACAGCTTGGAAGCCCCATAAGCAAATTCAGCAATGAAAAAACAGCTCTACATAGACTTAGAGATGTTTCTAGCAAATCCAAATTCCCCTAAATAGCCTGCAGTTTCATCTAATTCCTCTCCACCAACCCAATCCACTTATTTCCTTTGTTTTCAGAACACCAGAAAGAATGCAGATATTTGACAGGTATGGAATACTACACATATTAACTTAAAATACTAAAACCAAAGATCAGTTTAAACTTTGTGACAGAGACTTCAAATAGGAAAGGGTAATACCAGGGAAGTTATCCACATAACTATCTCATACTCATTTAAATTCCTGACCATGACAGATTTTGCTACAGCATAACTGCATTTTTCTATCACTCTGATTTTTTTTTTTTTTTCAAGTTTTCAGCAGGCATCCATTTTCTCCCATTGTAGGAAAATGGAGTTACCTTTTCTAAAATTGAAAAAGCATCAGCTCTTCTGTGCTGATCTAACATTTGGCCACTGCCAGAAAGATGACTCAGTGCTCCTCCTCTCCCTGGGTTTCCCCAGGCACTCCCACCAACCGACTGCACTCCCATTTGGGAAGAGAAGAGGGAGCTTTTCATCTGCACAGCAAGGTGAATTTGACCAGCAAGAAGTCTTTCTAGCCACCACCAGAACTGGCAAAAGAAGAGAAAACACAACATTCCTGCCTGATGGCGACAGCAAATAGCCACTAACCCAACTTCAGCCACCTCACACACCTTCCCTCTGTGCCACTCATTCAGAATGTGCAAATTTTTATGTTTCTTCATCAAATATCTTTAAAAAGAAATCCAACCTTTCGATTTTTAAAGATTTTGTTTCTATAAATCTCAAGCAAAGAAATATTTGCCATACTAGGAGGTGACAAGTTTCCAGATACAGAGTCACAGAATTGCCTCGATTGGAAAAGACCCTTAAGATCATCAACTCCAATCAATAACCCAACACTGACAAGTCCTCGACTAAACCGATCCTCAACATTGTTAATTCCTTAAAGAAACCAGGACCTACAGACACATTCATCACTTATGTGCATAAAATCATGCTGATCACTCAACAAAATGCACTTTGATGCCATACAGATCACACGTAGTTAAAATTAAGCATCATTAATTACTCCTGTATCATAGTTACAGTTGCACTCCATCATCATCAAACTGCTTCCTCACCCATCTCACAAAGATAAGTGTCTGGGAGAGATATCTGCCTCTTTGATTACCTCACACTTCAGAGAACGAGCTACAATTAGGACAAAAGTGATAATACAGTAAAAAAATTGCCAGTTCTGTCACAGTCCTCATTTAAACAGCAATTCAATCGCTGAATTCCGTTAAACAAAGCAAACTAAAACTCAGGGGAGAATATGAGAGGGCTTGGAGTTCAATACAAAGCCTGAAGAATTGAATTAAAGTATAAGAAGTTTTTCATATGTCCTCTAGCAGAGAAGCAAAAATTTAACAAAATTATGCACCCTCAGCAGGTTTGTCAACAACACCAAGCTGCCCCTCAGCTCCATTCTCCTGAGACCCCACTTGCAGTGCTGCCTCCAGTTCTGAAGCACACAATAAAGACATGGACCTACTGGAGTGAGTCCAGAGGAGGCCACAAGGATGATGCGAGAGCTGGAGCACCTCTGCTGTGAGGACAGGCTGAGAGAGTTGGGGTTGTTCAACCTGGAGAAGAGAAGGCTCTGGGGAGACCTTCCAGTGGCCTTCTAGTACCTGAAGGGGCTCCAGGAAGGCTGGGGAGGGACTTTTGACAAGGGCAGGGAGTGACAGAACAAGGGACAATGGCTTTAAACAGGAAGAGGGGAGATGGAAATGAGATGTGAGGAAGAAATTCTTTGCTGTGAGGGTGACACTGTGACCCTGGCCCAGGCTGTCCAGAGAAGCTGTGGCTGCTCCTCCCTGGAAGTGTTGAAGGCCAAGTTGGATGAGGCTTTGAGCAACCTGGTCTAGTGGAAGGTGTCCCTGCTGATGGCAGGGGAGTTGTTGGAACTGGATGAGCTTTAAGGTCCCTTCCAACTCACATGAACATACATTAATGCTGAACTCATCCAGGTCATTCTGGAGTGTTCTGGGTTTTTTTTGTTTTTTAATGTTTGTTTTGGAGGTACCTTTGGAAGAATTAAGTCTTGGTCCAAAACCTACTGAGTACACTCCCCACACCTAAAAAATACTACAACCAATAATGGCAAAAAGGTACTTGATATGCACCAAAAGCTGTTCAACATATAAAGCTCTGGACTGAAGTTCTTACTCTCTACCTACCACTAACAGTTGGGCTTCAGTCGACATGTAGCATATTCAAAAGACAACGAGATGGAGAGATAATATAGAAAGGCGCGGAGAAAAGAGCATCTTCCTCAGACCCAAGATTTAGTACTGGAAAAAATAAGTTTAGTTTCTTTAAGGAACATGTCTTTTTTTTTTTTTTAAAGGGCGGGGGGGAGTGTAGGACAAAAGAGATGAAGCTAAACTAGATCTTTTCAATGTGTGGCTACAGACATTCCTCCAAAAGATGTGTGTTCAAACTACCTGTGTTTCTGCTTGCAAGACATATCACATGCAAGTACAGACATTTATTTTGGCCTTGCAGAAGGAGAAAGGCCCTGTTCACTCATTAGGAGTTAAGAGCAAAGGTAGAAGATCAGCCCAGAGCAGGGGGGGATCAAACCAACCCTGCCATCCATAGGGACTGCTAGGTAGGAACTGCAATAGGAAAGAGTCAGACAAAATTATTCATTGAGAAACTGCTCTAACCATGGGACAGTTGCAGCCCAGTAACTATAGCTGTTGTAAGGCACACGACAAGCCAGGGATGAGCTCTGCAGCACAAACTACGATTTTTCTAGATTTTCTCGGTCTGTAAAGATCTAATGTCTTCTTGGCATCGATACTGGAATATATGGGGGGGAGGGGAAACAACCCTGCATCCTATAGAAAAGTCACAGTACCCTGCCTGCCTTCCCTCAGTATATGCACTAGGTCTAGTCAGTGCAGTATTTTACAACAAGATGTGACAGTAAATCAGGTATTTTTATTAAACAAGTCAGAGTAACAGCTAATTCTGCCAGCGCCAATAAACTGCTGGGATTTGTTCTGGTTTTGTTGGGGTTTTTCTAAAACTTTTTTTAAAAAAGCACTTTTACCCATGGCAACTAAAGTCTCTTTTCTAACTTGTTTTTAATGGTAAGAAAATGTATGGTCTTGCATTTGAGAGAAATATCCAAAACACAATGCTAACTTTAATCTGAATTATAAAGAACAAGGATGGGATTAAGCCCTAGTTTATAAACAACTACATTATTCTGGACGTGAATTTGTTTAGGTGCTTCTCTAGGATTAGATAGGACGTACCGCATATTACAGTTAAATAAGAGCTTATCACTTCATTTTGGAATTTTTTTTTTAAATTAACAAGTCAGGGATTTTTTTTAAGGGTTTTTTTCACCCTTAACATAGATAAAAGCCAGTAATACACACCCAGAAAGAACTGCCATAGCAGCAAAATCACAGCGAATCACTTGGGTGCCTGACACCTCTTTCAGTGCCAGCCTTCTCTTCCCCTCCTGGCTACCTCCTCCTGCAACAATCCTGCAACACCTCTCCCGGGCCGCAGCACCAGCAAGTATTCAAGTACATTTATGCACTTAAAACAAATGCTCTTCTAGTTGTATCACATTGGCCATGATTACTGTGATTAGCTAAGGGAAAACTTCAGCCACAAGCCCAACTGTTTGTCTGGCTTTGTTTAGCTTGTAAATGGACACAGGCTCAAATGGCAGAGTCAGCACATCTCCCCTAGAGCCGGGCAGTCACCTGCTCAGGCCCGTGTAACGAAGCGTGAGGGCACACATACATACTAGCACACTCAACAGATCCCAGTGACAGGACACTGTGCTCAACGAACATACAGGAACTGGTACCATCTACCGAGCACCCCAGCAAGAACCAAAGGAGCTGGGCTCCAAATTCAGAGCTCTGGACATCAGCTCTGACACTCCTGTATTTCAAGGAAGCATCCAGGTTAGAGACTGAGGAAAAAAAAAATAATCAGATTGCTTCTGGTTCCTTATGCAAAGCAGTATCAAAACCCCAAGTCACTCTTAGGGAATTTATTTTATTTAAGTTGTGATTGCAGTGCTTACAATACTTACCCATACAAATATAAAGACAACTTTGTAAATGATCCACAAGCAGAAATCATGACCTCTGCAAGGAAAACTTAAAAATAAATTCTTTACTTCATGCCATCAAATACGGAAAAATTTACAAGGTTTATTTCATTATTTTCCAGAAAAATACCAAGGTTAATAGTGAGCAATTATTCTTTAATTCATAGTTCTTCCTTTTGTGCCTTATCAGAGAGGAAAAACTAGTATTTCCTTTATTTCAAGTCCAACCCCTCATTTCAAGCTTGCCCCCAAGAATCTGAAAGATACACCCCCAAAGAGCTAGGACTGCTAATGAAACATGGAAAGGCAGAACATGAAAATTGTATCGTCCTCTGCAGGAGTGTAGGGAGCAAAGAAAAACCCCACATGTCCCTGAGAAACATAAAGAGAAGAAAAAAATTATTCATGCTGAAGAAGGTGCATGAAATTCCTATTCTTGACTTCTAGCATTCTAACTAAGCCAAATATTTTCAGTTTCATCCAGTTTAGGGCTTCTGACCTTTGAAAACATGTTACTTTACAGACACTTTCACCTATTTGGTGGTAGAAGGAGAAGAGTGGAAATACTTTCTGCTTATTGAGTAACCTAAGGCTTATGGAGGAAAAGTACCATACCTCCACGGAGACTAACCCCAGGATATGACCTCCATGCACAATACAGATGCAGGAAGAAGAGAACTCAAATAACCTTTCAATGCTATTTATAGGCAAACAAGCCACTTAAACTCTTTTCTCCGAATTTCCAGCATTCAGTGGGAAACTAAATCCAAATGGGCTGTAATTGCCTTCCTGAATTAGAAAATAGCTCTGGCTCAGTAGAGTACCCAGTGATAATCTGGGAAAAAAAAAATTGAAAATACATTTTCAAACAAAGAACTAAGAGTAAACTTTGAGGGCCAGTAACATCACTGATGTAACCCAGAAGCTCATGGAGTTTTAGCCTCAGTTTATGCCAATTATGTACGGCAAAGCAAGCCAAAACACTCCAGTATTTTCAGAGGCTGACCAAGTGCACCACTTCTTTAAAAAAAAAGAAAAAAAAAAATCGCCAGCCTAATGGCAATAGTGTATAAATATAGCGTATAAATAATAATAGTGGATAAATCCATGTTTCAAAACAAACATTTGAGAAACTGTTCATCAAACCTCTCCTCTAAGAAGATCCACAGCCCTTCAGTATACTGTCATATATGCTGCATAACAAGACATCCTGAAAATAAGATTTCTGGGAATGCCACAGTAGAATACAGAGTACAAAACTCAAAAATCAAGACACTACAGTCTTCAGAGAGAAAATAAGGAATTTATTTTAGCACGACCCAACTTGAAGAAAGAACACACCCATCTACTATTAATGCATTAGAAAAAAATACCCCTCTGCAAGAAAAGTCCAGAGGACTCACATCATCACATCTTTTTATTCTTTGTGGCATCCTCCTACAGTTCAAAAACAAAAAGGGATAGAGGACATGGATGCATCAAGAGATGCTCTTTCTCCTAGGTCCATGTCTCTGAAGCTCTGCTTCTTCAGATGGAGTTTTCATCCATCAGAGGCCACAGAATCCAACACATGGCACCACTGAGCACAGGTTTTACTGAGCTTCTTTGGAGCACAAAGCAGAGAGAAGTAACAAGTATTAATCCAAGGGACAGCTTCCGCATGGAGTTGCTTCAAATAGTGAATAGGGAAAACTCAGGCCAATTAAGATTTTACTAAAGCAAACTTCTTCCATTACTTCTCTCCAGATCTTTGCTCTTATCTGCCTAAAGACTAAAATCAAGTTGCTCTACTTCTTATTCCGTCTCTTCAGTTTAGGAAGATCAGGCACAGGGTTTGGTCACTGTAAGAGAAGGGTAATAGCCAAAAGCACAGCCACATTGCAAGGTTCTCCTCTTTTCATTCTTAAACCTTCCTACACGCTCCCTTCCCTGTAGAGACTTCCAGAGCATGCTGCTTGGTTGTTTTTGGCAAGACAAAGCAAAGCCAACTGGAATTCAGGTCAGGTAGGTTAGAATATCCTTGCTCACTGCAGCTTTCCTCTATTACTCAAAAGCCATGTAATTCTTTAAAAGCAAAGACAGAATTTTAGCCTTTATAACAATTCAGATTCAAGTTTTTTTAAAGGACATACCTAAACAAGAGTGTCAGCAAATACACACGCACACACATATATATACATATATTTTTTATATATATATATATATATACAGATATATATATATATATATATACACACAGATAGACACAGGAATAATTTGTTCAGGTAACAGTTCTTCAGGAAAGTATTGGTAAATTTAAAGTCAAATTCAACTTGTAAAACAACATTTGTCCTGCAAAAGGCATAAACCAAACTGAGATGTATAAACAAAAACAAAGTTTGCAGGACAGATTAAATAACACTCCTACTCTCCATGTAATAATAGAAGTCAAGTTGAGTAATATGACTAATTTGGGGCAACAAGCTATGAAGAACAGAGATCACGTACAAAGACTATGAAGGAGAACAAGAGCAGATGAAAGTCTAAGTAACATGAAGGTCAGAGAAAGATTTGATGTCATTTAGCCTAAGAATAAAGAAAGAAAGAAAATAAGACAACTGAGGAAGATGACAGTCTGCAAGTCGGTTCAAAGGATGGCTGCATTGAAAAAGGGAACACTGAACTTTGGTATGATGCAAAAACCAAGCAGCCAAAGCAACTCCACTAAAAAAACACCAACTGTTTTACTATGACAACTTTCTTCCTTCCCTTGTGAAGCTCTTCCAAAGCGGCTTCGTGCCCCTTTCACCCCCAAGTTATGTATTTCAGCACTTAACATTGAGGACTGATCGTCAGAAAAACCTTCTCCTCCTAAGGACTGCAGGTGCTTGGCATGCTGTGGAGCTTCCAGCACTAGAGACAGTTTGTCTAACCAGTTCTTAAAACCACTTGTCAGGAGTGGCACAAGCACAGCTGAATTTGCCTGTGGAGAAGGACGAGAAGGAGATAAAACTACATCTACTGAGATTTCTTTCAGCCTGGTTTTTCAGAAATTTTTGAGGACCTGTATAGAATTTGAGAAGGTGGTGGCTAAACAAGAAGTTAGTAATTGCTGTTTTAGAGAGAATTCTTTGACACACAGGGAACAAGTTGTTATAGAACTGCACTGTGCCTTTTATTCCCATAGCGTGTATTTGCTTGATGGATACAACAAGGATAAATTTGTGCAATGCATTTTTTTTTTTTTTACATTTCCTATACATATGTTGAATCCTCAAGTACTTAAATACTTCATATTCACAAAGAATATCAACTCCATTTTTGTGCAAGATGCTTAATGTAATACAGTTGGTTTTAAATGAAGATATTTAAGTTCTTATCTTTCAAAATAAGGTCTTTAAAAACGCAGAAGATAATTTATAACAGACAATGAAGGTGCTCATGCCCCACTGCAAAAAAAGTCACTGGCTTCCATAAGTAGAGTCAAAGATGAGTGGCAGTATCTTTTACATAATTTTATGGAAAAAATATGATTGAACTAGCTTGACCTTCTAGAAACAAGCTGCATTTGGTCATTTACGCTACGCATATACTATATTACAATTTGTTTTCCTATAAACTTGTTTATTGCAATTACTTCCTAAATATTTGGTCAAATGTAAGTTACAAATTGAAAAAAGCAACAGATTTACCTATTACACCATACATTGTAAAATATTAATGACTCAGTATAACCTGTTGCTTCTGACACTTTAAAAAAGCAAATATTTAAAACCATTATAAAACTGACAGGTGAACAATGTATTGCAAGTCTCCCAACAAGAGCTCAGTTAATTCGTCCCACATGTCCTGAGACACTCATCACAGCACATGAACTAGGCAGTTTAAGCAACTCTTATACAAACAGGCAGCAAGCAGCCCTGCTTCCAATATAATGCTATTACCTCTCACAGTATTCTTCCAACCATCCCCAGAAGGGGTGGCTCCATAGTCAGGCTACCAACCTGACTTACCAGTCAGCCCAGTACAGAGCTCAGTGTCTGCCACTAGTTACTGCCACCACACTTCTTCATTAAGCTACAAAACATCAAAAAAACATCAAAATCTGAGTGGAGAGATTCAGATCTGATCTTCTGCACATTATGAAGTGTTCACTTAATACTGAAACTCTTTTCTGAACACTTCTAAATTCTAGCTTTATCATCACGTGCTAAGGAAACTACATGACTGACAAACTCAGAAAACAATCAGAAATGCAAATTTAAAACCAAAGTCTGTGTAACTGAGGTTTTTAGTAAACTATTAATACAGTCTGCTTGTGGGAGATAGAAGCAAGAGACACAGGCTTTTCTACCTCCTCCTGCACTTATGGAGAAGAGTTACATTTTAATGAACTCAAACTTGCAAGCATAGTAACTGCTTCATTTCACAAGGTTAACATCTATGCTACTCTCTTATACAGGCATCGCAAAAAGACTCACACCAGTAGCCATCTGCTGAGAGAAAGCATGCACATGAGCAGAACAGAAGAACACAGAAAAAATACTATACTACACTCAAATAAGATGTATTCTGTGGGAAGACATGTGGATCAACAGCAATATTTGCCAGGTATCGGCTGGTGGTTTGAGCTAGTGTTCTGGTTTTTTCTGTACCTGATTAACATCACATACCCACATGCTTACCTGTAATATTGCTACCCAAGATCTTTATTTACTAACTCTAGCACAAATGTTAAGACAACCAGAACAAAACCTTGCTTCAATGTATTGTCAAACAGGAGTTCTTACTAGCTTGTCCCACAATAGACCCCGTGTACCCTGTAAGGGGTACCAGCTCCCAGTACACATGGCAGTGCTATAGAGCCAGCACAAAACCCAGGGTAAGCTTCTGCACCCCACTGCAAAGCCTGAACACAGTTGTTTTCACTTTGATGAAGGAAGGAAGCATACATGTTAAAAAAACCCATCACAGTAGGATCTCCTCTTAGTACAGGCTAAATTCCATCTCAATTTGGGCATTACATAGGACTGTCAATAAAGCACTCCTCCTTTTCTCCTGCCCAAACTCTCCCTACTTTCCTTCTTTGGATGAGGCTACTCCAAGCACTAATACTACAAGTAGTCCTAAAAACAATACTGAATGGAAAAAAGTTTTTAACAGGAATACCCCCATATTGAAACAAGAGAGCAAAGGAGATTTTATCTTGCAGAAGAATCCAACTTGAATGAAAACCAAAATACAGCAGAAGTAAAATAGAAAGGAGGAGTAGAGTTAATAAAAAAAAAATATCTAGGACTTTGAAAAGATCATGTTAAAAGGTGAACTGCATAAGTCGTTCATGGTACAGTCAGGAAGCACTGGCATATTAACAATGACCTCTGAGATAATATATAGACATAGATATATATAAATATGCAGACAACTTAAGAGATTGATGAATACCCTGGGCAATTTTAATACTTCACAAATTAAAATTAGTAACTTTTGTCTTGTCTCTTCCCACTGCCCATCCCCGCTGAAGAAAAGTTAAAATCTCAAAATCAACTTCTGCCAAATAACTCCAAAAGCATAGTGTTCTGATCTGGTAAGATAACTTAGCTGTCTCGATACCTAAAAGCATCAACTGAAGTGTTACGCCAATGAAACTTCTTCACAGCAAAATCCAGCTGAAAAAGAGCCAATAAAATATGAAGCTGGTACATTCAATGCACTTTCAAGTAGGGAAGTTAATTTCACTAAGAGCAGGATTAGACTAGACTTGTTCTAATCTAAAAGCCTACTAGATTAGAAAAAAAAAATCATGCAAAACCTCAGAGAAATAGAATATTAATAATTCAATTACATGCACAAAATTCAGACATTTTATCCAGCTTACTCAAAAGCACAACATGTCTATATGTTTCACATACCATATATTCCTTCCCACTCTGAATCTTTAGATGGTGAAAAAAAAAAAAAATGAGCAAGTCACTGTAATGTGCCACTATTTCAAAAGGCAAAAGTTTTCCAGTTAACAAGACGAGGTGATTTAAGTAGTAGTACAGCTCTGATCTCTAAAGAAACACCCAGAATGAAGCCTATTCAAACTTTCTCAATGAAAACTGTTTCTCTTATTTGATCTGTATACTGCGTCCATATAACACCAAGTATTTCAGATCAGATCAAATAAGGGTGAAAAGTCTTTTTTGGTTTAAAAATAAATAAATCAATTTAAAAAATCAGTCAAAATAGTTGGACTAAAGTAAGAGTTGTGCCATGCTGAAGATAGCTAAACAAATCTAAACACTTCGAATTTGATATTGTTACATTTTTACAATAAAGTTCCATCATTGCTCAAATTATAGCAATCCTCCCTCAGATTGCCCCCAGTAAAGACCCTATTTTACTTTTTTATTCAAGAACACTGACACAGATCTAGAAATGTATTTGTTACATTCCATAAGCACATAGGTGCAGCCATTAAACTGACAAATATGAATAATCATTAAATTGACAAATATGAATAGTTTTCTGCAGCCCTCAACTTCCACAGTTTGAAGTGGAGCTTGCGTCCAGAGGTTAAGTTCCTCATGGATTAGATGCCCAGCTCCAGTTAAATCACAGGTTACCCATCAGCCCTAAGAAAAGAAACACCAAGTCCACAAATGAACCTTATTGATCATAAACAACATGATCAAATAATTTCTCTAGTCCAGTTTCTAACACTTCCCAAGGGGGTTCGCTGATGTGTGATGAAAGTAAGCTGAGCATCTTTTGAACTGTTTTTTTGGACCACAGCTCACTCACCAGTAGTGCTGGATCACAGGTCTACCTTGTCACTTTCGAGCCCTCTAACGTTGGTGGAAACAAATAAAATTTACTTTATTTTAATCAAAAAATACTCTTGCTGTTAGTGAATGGGTTTGGTCACATCACAAAAAAACCCCAAAACAAATAAACAACCCACAATGCAATCAGGTTTGGTTGACAGCCTGGCAAGTGAGTAAATATAGAGAGATCCATACACGCACTGGCAAGCATTCAATTTTACAATTGCTGAATCTCACTCTATTCTTTCAGTTTATCCTAAAGCAGGCAGATTTTATCTGGGCCCATTCACATTCTGACCTGTGTTCTGTATTTCCACTAAGTAGGCGATTACTTCCACTTTTTGCCCTCCCTCATTCAGAATCTACAACCCGCTTCCCCCCACCCCACCTCATCCTACCAGCTTTCCAAAGAGCAGTATCAGGCCCTCATGCTTCAATCAACTACTGAAATTCACCAGGGATTAACAGACACTTGTATTAACATTAGATTTCTCTTTCACCATTTACACTACATTTCATCCCCCAAAGTCTCAAGAACACCAAACCATCTATGTGAGGGTCTCCAGTCACCTTTAATCCTATATTTCAACAGAGAAGGATGTATATAACTCCGGTCCCTGTTTGAACATAAGGATGGACTACTCACATCTGTTCCATTAAGCAAACCCTCGGCTAAACACGGTTCCTCTCCAAAATACCCAGATTTTCCTCACAAACCTCTTTATAAACAATAGTAAGACTTCTGAAGAACTCACTGCTTACAAAACTCCTCCCTGAGTAGATACTCCACAGGAATACCAAGTGCTCCAACGCTAGACAAAGAGTTTTACCACTTTCTTCTGCATCTGTTTTTTGATGATTCACTGTCAACACTTAGATTGAGAAGGGACATCCTCAAGGTAAAAATCAGTTCATAACATTCTACTTCACTTTCCAGAAAGCTCAGCAAAATTATGCTGAAACACAACAAATGGTATTTTAACAGCAGGGGTTAACTTTTTGACATTTTACAACTTCCTGGGGAATTTTGTGGTTTGGGTGCAGAATACACCAAGTAGGCATCCAGGACTTTTATTTCACCACATGCTTCAACCAACACCTTTCTCTATCCTCTTTAAGAAAGAACCTGTACTCCAGAAAGAGGACTGCACTACATCAGCAAGTCATTTTCCCTTCCTGATGCCTATCAAAGGTGGGACTAGAAAATGAAACAGCTTTAACCTGTCAAACTTCACTCAACTCTTTAGAGGCGAGTTTGCCCTGTTAAGAACATGCATTAAGGGACCCACAGAGGAAAGTGGCAAGAAGAACTCTGAAGGCTATAACTGTTCATGCACAGCAGCAAAGAGCTCTCATCCTCCAGCAGTCAACTGCTGTCCCTAAAAAGGAAATTTAACAGGCAACCTTACTGAAGAGCCACAAAAGAACCAGGATGCTTCAGAGCTGGAATATTATTTTAAGAAATTAACAGTACCCTAATTAACAGTGGAGCTCAATGTTTCTAGTGCAGAACATGAATCTACTATCAGAATACTAAGAATCTGTTTAATTACAGTCTGAAAAACAGAAACATCTCCAAACAGTATGGTTCTCTCTCCATAGGTTACTTTATCTATAGAGCTCTTCTTTGCCACTAGGAGTCAAACTGAAGGAACATATACAAAAGACTTGCTTTGTTCAGGGTAACTTCCCAGAGAACAGGATTTAATTGTTTTAACTTTCTTCAATTTCTGAAGATGAAAGTGACACATATTTATGATGTTTATAGAACAGTGAAGTCTCTTGGTCTTCAGGACATAAAACTAGGGTTTTTGTGAAATAATGCGGTCACTGGCAGTTATTTAAAGATGGCTGTTCATTAACGAAGCGCCTGTGCTTTGCTTAAACAGATTACAAAAGGAAGTACTGTTGTCCAAACTAAAGCTAATCATCCAGGTTTTCAGAGGACCTAGCACACATAAGGGAACTAACCGCTGTTTGTGTGCACATGGATATGTATGTCTGTCTGCTGCTATGTTAAGGGGCATGAGGCATAACTTTCTTGCTAGAAATTCTACTTAAGGTTGTCACCCTCAGCATCCAAAACCACAAAATATTTTAAGTCCTCTTGGAAACAGAATAAAAAAGCTGAACTGTGAAAAAACATCCAGCACTTTTATGATGAGTAAATATAACGTATAGTAACGTATTCAAGCAGTTCAACTAACCTCTGGTCTCTACACTTGCATATGCAGGCCTAACTGGCTCTCAAATTAAGATAGCTACTTAAAAATAAAACTCCGACAAATCTTAAAGAGTGCAATGGCTGAAAATCACATCTACATAAGTAATTTGAAGAACATCATCCCATCTGGTTGCAGTTGCTGGAACTTATCTTCTAGAATTAATAAACAGCACGTCCATGCATTAAACGACTCACAAAGAATGAGCAAAACTAGTTTTGCAAGTTATACTCATTAAGATCCTAATGACACAGCCCTGAACCCAGCATGTGAGAAACCCTAAGAAATCCAAGACATTAAATGCAAGACCGATTCTCCTCTAGGTTGTAAGTTAGGATCAAGCCTCCCACAGAACAGGTAACCATCACAACAAAGGCCAAGCTACCCTGGAAACCACGTCAGAAAAGGCTAAACTGTTTGTTCAAGCAATAGTTCTGCCATCTACTTTTGCAAGTTATCCTTAATGCTGGGGACTAAAATAACAGGATAAATCACTGGCTTTTGCCAAATGGCAAAACAATACAAAGTCCCAACACCAGGCCGCTTTGTTGCCATGAGGGAAACCTAGAAGCCCACTTAAGGTTAGAAAGGGTATTTTCAGCCAAACCGGCCAGAGAAATCCAGTGAAGATACTGGAACAACTCCCAGAAACACTAGCTTCTTTTTCAATCACCTTCAAATTAAGGCTTTTCTTCATAAACTACTAGATTCTCAGAGTCTCCTTTAGGTTAGCCTAAGGATATTTTTAGTGTTCAAATTTGCAGTGGGAAAGACAAGTACTGCTGATCTACAGGACTTTCTCAAGAGTTTTTTCAGTCTTTTGATCTCACACATTCATCAAGTGGCATTAATTTTGTCCAGTCTTTTTAGAGAGGGAGATGGAGCCCCAAAACAAAAGCATTCTTTTTTTTATTTGCTCTTCTTTCCAGATTCCTTCTGTTCTGCCCATTTTCTGCATCCCTCCTCCAAGCACTTGGGGAATCAAAGCATGGAAACCTCAGATTAAAAACAAATAATCAAACCCTGGGCACAACTGGCCAACTACCGCTTAGAAATCTAAAGAAAGCATTCTCACAGACACTACAAGAAGCAATGGAACTTCATAAACTTGTTAAATACTGTGAAATAATTTTGAACACTGCAACCCTAGATGTAATAAGCACATACCTCAGAGACTGACTGCCCTCTTAACACTAGCCATCAGACATTTCCACCGACAATTTACAAAGCTAGCAATAGGTTTTAGGACACACCAGTCATCATGTACATGACAGAAACTGAATCTGATTTTCATTTTTAAAAGTGCCTAAAAAGGGATCAGATCATTTTAGTGTCCAGAGTATCCCAGAAATAGCCTGTCTTTGCTGCAAAGCAAAGTTTGGTTCCCAAGAGTTACAGCAGGTTAGAATAATCTTAGGGGACCACCTTTAATTAGGCTGCTGCTTCTGTTGACAAAAGCTATACTGTTTTAAATTGAGGGTTTTTTCAAATTCAAAAGGCAAACAGAGCCCAAAGCCCAAGTCCCTTGCCCTCTTTGCTTCCTCAGAATAAGATTCGCCTTTAAAGACTGTACTTAGCTGTACATCTAAACACCTGCAAATAAATGCTATTTTATCTAGCTCTCAAATGTGTTCAACACTAACATCCGAAAACTCCAATATCAGCACACTACTACTAGTCTGAGTATGCACCCATAATGACCAAACAGGGTTTGTTTCCAAGCAAGGTTTTAAGGTTTTTTTGTCCTTGGAATTTTGAAACCAACAAATAATTTTCAAATCCATTGCAAATACCCTAGTCATAAACCTTAGAAAGACTTAAATTAGTCAAGCTTGCACTACAGAAGTAACAAATGTAGCAGCACTATGTTCATCTAGTCCGGTTCCAAAACATGAACATGAAATACATATTTTCCAAAAGTCCTATCTCAAAACTACAGAATGGAAAAATGTTTTGTGAAAGTTAAAACAGAGAAACAATTATTTCACCTGTAAATTTCTGGAGTAATAAATTCATAATTATATCTTGACCAAAAGAGCAGGAAAAAAAAAGTCATTTTAGTAAGCCTACATCCTTCCATTCTCTCCCCTTTAATCCTCTCTCTGGTAACACATGTAATCTCATCTGATCAATGAAATACCATTTAATTCAAATTAACTTTTCTAGCTTTGTATATAGAGAAAGAGTGGACCAAGCAACCCTCAACACCTGCAAGAATTATGAGCCTGTTTTCCATGTTCTGCTCCCCATCATCGTGGTAAATTTCCATACTTGTGAATATTTCACTAGGGTCAAAATTTACAGGTTGCCAGGTCTGCGTGCAGGTTAGATTCAGAAAAAAACTACACAAAGAGAGTACCTGCTGCCTCCAGTAAGGCTTCTAGTCTTGCTTGTGTTTCCGGATCCACAGTTCTCAAGTCCGCACCTTCTGCAGCGCTCGATAAGAACAACTCCGACGTCGTTTTAAGTACTGGGTTATCAAGATCTTCTTGGTCCAAAATAAATGATTCAACCTGTTTGCCAAGTCAGAAAAATATTTTTACCATTTTTAAAGTTTGATACTAAATTTAAAATATTTTAAAACCACAAAATATTATAACTGTGCAGACTATAGGACACAACTGTAAAAATCATGTGGTCAACTCACTGAAAATGTAGTTGAAATCACAAAACAAAAAAACTCTACAATAAAAAGTTTATTGTAAAAATTACAATTAACAAGATCTTAAACTATAGCAAGGGCAACTCAGATTAAATACTGAAAAAATGTTATGCATGTTTGGGCAGTTAACCAGCAAAACAGACTCGGTCAAGAGGCTCTAGCATCTTTGTCACCAAAAGTCTGCCTAGCGTGTTATTAAAAAAGCTGCCAGTAATCACTTCGGTACAGCTGAACCTGTCTGAGAGCCAGGGAGGGACTGAATGGTTTTCTGAGATGCCTTTCAGTTCTACTTTAAAAGTAATTTCAACTAATGTAGCACAAGGATTTTGTTTCTTTTCAGTAGAAACACCATAGCTGACTAAAATTCAAAACCAAAATATCTGTTTCCAAGCTGGCATTTAGTATTGCCCCAGTCATTAACGTTTTCTTGAGAAGAACAGATACACAGAACAACTAAGCAAGCAGGTATTCCAACTGAGCAGCAATAGGGCTGTCCCACCAGCGCCCCCCCCAAGATCTCCAAATACAAGCTCATGGAATTACTAAACATCACACAGGGCAGTTTTACAACAGCTTGATAGAGTAAACCAGGAGGATACTTGACTCGTACTCTAACGAGAGCAGAACTACATTTCAGAATCTGTCCCAAATTCAGTTTCCTCTATTTTCAGTAATATTTTGATATAAAAAACACTACTTCATAATTAGACGTTATCTGTTCAACACTATCAGGGCCTTAAATATGCCATGGAAATGAGACATGCTCGTTATACAACCATTGCTGCTCTTTCCCACCTCACCCCCCAGTTGCATCTTCCTTTCTCCGTTTTCCCCTAATATTCCCCCCATTTTCTCAGGACAGCAATAAATCCTCACCACATTCAGCCCTATCACACAACGCCCCACAACACCTTAAGAAAGAGACAGTTTGTATTTAAAAGAAAAAAAATAAAAAATCAATTCAGACCATCTGCAAATTCATTAAGTGCCTCATTGTGTAAAAAATGTTAACAGGAGTCGAGAGCTCCATAGAGCACTGCTATTCAAGAGCAACTCCTGTTAATCCTTCCCCTTTTTGATATGTAAATGCATGTAACTCATCCCCTGGTGTCCCAGCCAACGTCTGGGTGCCCAGTGAAGCGCAGTGCTAAGGTAGGAATACCAGGGACATCAGGGAGAAAGAGCGGCTCTCAGGAACACCGAAAAGGAGCTCTGCATCTCAGAGGATACCCATGGCACTGGCTATCTGACAGGTACTGCATCTACTAAAGCCAAGACAGCAGGCTATGATTTAGGACTCAAAGAAGCAGGATTTCTAGGTTGGTCCAGACAACAGTCCTGAAACAAGAGAACCATCACTGTGAGAAAGAGTTGAACATTAAACAAAGACAAAATTAGTGGCCTAAACAAGGAATACATATTTTTATTACAAAGAGCAACTCGCAGCAGAATGTATCCCCACAGCAAGATTCTCCTCTGCAGAACTCAAATGCCAGGTTATGTTCCATCAAGCCAGTCTAAGGGCTCCCTGCTGGCATAAGCTCTGACACAAAAGTGACTTCTGGAAAAATTCACCTGTATCTACAGGAGTACTTAGGCGTTTTTCATTTTCTCTCCCAAGACTACATAAGTCACTCTGCCTCAACAATATAGAACCACAGACTGGTTTGGGTTGGAAAGGACCTTAAAGCTCATCCTGTTCCAAACCCCCTGCCCCAAGCAGGGACACCTTCCACTAG
>NW_010336440.1:0-32533 GCF_000700745.2 Antrostomus carolinensis
CCCCCCTGCGTGTGGGGGGGTCTCTGGTGTGGGGTTGAGGGGCCCCCCTGTTCCGTGTGTGGGCAGGGAGAGGGCGGGGTGTGGGGCGGTGGAGCCCCCCATGCTGGGGCTGAGGGAAACCGCCCTGCTTTGGGGAGGCGAGGGCAGGGTGCGTGGGGAGGGGAAGGTCCCCGGGGAAGGGAGTTAGGGACTTCGGTGTTGCTGGGCTGCCCGGGGTCAAACCGTCCTGCTCTGCCCTGTCCTCCCTGCCCAAAAGACGCCTCTGCTCTCTGCTCCCCTCCTTCCCGCTCTCCGGGACAGGGAGCAAAGAGGCGAAGGGAATAGAGAAGGAAGAGCCATCCATCTGGAGAGCAGCTTGCTTGGGGGGAAGAGTGGTGGGGGGAAATGTCTCATGCTCTGGTGCCAAAGCAAGGAGGGGGGTTTGCCTGTGGTTGATTGTGTTGAGGCTTGAAATTGAAATGTTCCCTGCGTGAGGGTTTGTAAATGGGGAAACCTGTGCCAAGAAAAGAGGAAAGGGAGAACAAGGGGCAAGGGAAAAAGAGGCAGTCCTCCCCCTTCCAAAAAAAACCCAAAACCCCCACATGGAGAAAACCACACCGTGTATTTACAGACAAGGGAGAAAAGAGGAGTAGAAAACCTCAGGAGCAAGCTATCCATAATCATGGGGCTCTTTCTACCCTCAGCTGGGGAAACCCAGCTATACTCTGTTCTGTACAGAGGCAGTTTCCAGATCTGTGCTCTCTAAAGGCTGGTGCATAAAGAGGAAACAGATGGGATCTATTCCCAGTGTGAAAAGTCTGTGGACTGAAACCTAAAGATCAGTTACCAGTGCCTTGTATTGTGCTCAGCTTTGGCTTTGAAGGCTTGAAATAGAAATGGTTGTTAGTGGCGTTTCTTTAGGAACCTTTTTAAACTGATGCCACAGGAGGAGAGAAATGAACCTGTGAAAATATGCACAGCGCACCGGGGAGCTTCCTGCCATTGAGCTGATAAATGTAATGAGAGGTGTTACTCAGTTGCAAAAAATAAATAAAGAACAAACTGGGTTTTACAACTGTATGGTCTGTTCCTATTCAATTCTCATCTGCCCTCTGCGTTTGTGAACGATAGGGACAGCACAATGATAGCTGCAGAGGACAAAGCTCTCGTATTCATGTTCACCCTGCCACCTTTGGAAAGTCTTTCTCTGGAATACAGCAGCACATTCATAGGACGTGCTAGAGAGGAGAGAGGCAAGTCCCTTCTACGTATTTAGAACATGCTTTGTTGTTGTTTTTTTTAAACAAGACTTGTGAAATCAAAAAGTCAGATCAGTGTAAATAAAGTTTTAGACAGAGAGCAGTTTTATTTTAAAGTATTATTTAAAGTATATCTATGAAATGATTTTAAACTTGAACTCCTCCCCCACCCCCTTCTCTCTCTGCATGTCCCCATACCCCAGGACAGGCAGACTTGGATTCCCCACTTTCTGAGGCCCATATTCATGGATGAAATTATTAAGGGGTAAAAAAATAAAAGGCATTTTGAGAGGATTTTTTATATAGGGTTAGCTTTTGCTAGCTTGTGGGTTGGTTTTTTTTTTTCAGCCTTTGTGTAAATCTTTTGATGGCTACTGAATGAAGCATCTCTTTGGCTTTGTTTATGGTGAAATCAATCCTTCCTTCTACAGGCACCTACATTATGAATCAAAAAGCAGTATCTGCCTCAAAATTAAGGGAACAGGGGATCATGTTGTAAGAAAATTGTTTTGCAAAGGCTTAAATATTTTGTCAATGTATAGAAAATGCATTTTCAAACAGTGAATCAATGTCTTTTAACTGAAGATTGATAGACATTCATATATATCTGTCCAGCTAAGATAACTGCAAAATGTAATTCTTTAAAACATTTTAAAATATTATAAGCCAATTCTAATAACTTTTAATACACAGAGCTAAAGTGAAATAGCTTTTTCTTGAGTGGTGGTGGAATCTGAGGTAAGTGCAAGTATGCAGAACTGTTCTTCAGGTAAAGTATTGTATTTTTAGTACACTCTCCAGTCACCAGAGAAACTTACCACTGTCACAAGATTATAAAACAGGCAAAACTGGAATGTCTTCCCCCTTTACAGCTGAGGGTTCCATTGGTCAGATGATTCCAGAGGTGGGAAACTTCATGCATATGAGTAAAGCTGCTCTTGTGCCAAAAGGTTACAATAGTGTTAAAAAAATAAAAAGTACATGAAAACTCATGTGAAGGGGAATATTTTATTGGTGTGTCATTAGCGAGAGAGGCTGTATTGTGAACGCGTGTTTTCTGTAACTGTAACTATATATTAGTCAAATGACTGGTTATATGTAGCATGAGGATAAAATCCATTACTGTGAAAAATCCAACAGCTGTTTTTCAGCTATTTTAAGCACACAGCTTTAGTTCTTTTTGAGAGAAGTAAGACTATCTCAGGAATAAGAACATATTGCCAATCATGAAAAAATATCATAGTTTTCTGCCACTGTGTAGATCAGTATCAAAGAGTTCATATTTATGAGATTTTCCTGCTGTTTTCCAAAAGACTCATATTCCCCTTTGAGCTTTCCAGTTCCTGGTTTCTTTCTAGAGACAGCATGTGCTTGGAAAATTAGATTAATGTAATCTTTATATCTGTCTAAATGCCACAAAATGTGTCCTGAGTGCTTTCTTAGTGATCCTCAACAGAATGACACTGATCAATAGGAGGTTTGTTAGAAGAATAAAATAATTTAAAAAGAATAATGTTTGAGGAATTGCATTGAACATTGGCTGATAGCTTGAAAGTTCATTTTGTGATTATCTTCTATAACATCTTACTCAAGAAAAAAGCTATATAATTTAAATAGTTTCTATGTAGAAACAAATATACTAAGGACTTAATCTTCTATCTATTAAATATGAGACTCCATTGCTTGCTTCCACTGATTCAGGAGTAGTCCTCATTTCTGATTTATTTTAAAGGAAGAAGTGACTAACTTGATGTAACAAAGTTACATATGATGCTCTGTTCTTTTGCTCTTCCTACTGATACTTTTATTAAATATAACGGATTTAAAAAGCTGGTTCTTGACAAGACATCTGAGAAACAAATCAACAAAGATGTGGTTGCTAAGAGAAGAGAGGGACAGACTGAGTTAAATAGTGCACCCTTAGAAGTTGTGCCAACTAAGTGGAACAAATTTATCTTACTGTTACATTTTTTTCCTGTACAAATGCAATAATTTGAAAAATTAAGTTGTATATTGTTCTTACTTTTCTATTTCTCCCTCTTTTTTTTTTCTTCCCCCCCCCAAGCTTTGATAGGAGTAGATATAGTTGTCATTTGTAGGTTCAGGTTTACTTTCAGTGATTTTGGTGGTACAATATTTTGTTTTCAAATATTAATTTAAAAATATCTTTAGCAAGCTTAGAAAGCAGACTATGTAACATTCACAGAATATCACAGAGCCCAAGTTTAGGGTTAAAAAATTAATCCTTCCTTCATTTTAAAGAGAGAAAATAATTTATATTTAGGTTTAGGTATTCCCCAGAGTCTTGGTGTGAAAAATCAAGCAAAGCAATGTAGACTCAACCTTTTAACACTGGAATGATGTAAAACGTGGATGGTAAATAAGAGTGGAGTTCTTGTCCCTCAACTTGCACTTTTAAGCTAAAGAGGAAGAACTTTACGTGACCAGAAATCTTTTTTTATAAAGTAAGTTCTTAACTTGAAAACAATGTTCTAGCTAAAGGGGAAGAACTTTTCATTTGTGTGACCAGAAATCTTTTTTTATGAAGTAAGTTCTTAACTTGAAAACAATGTTCTGCCTGTTGCCTCCATCACTGGTGAGTGAAGAGTCTGTGTCCTCTCCCTTTGAAAAGCAAATGTACGTGTTTTTGTCGTGCTTTCTTGACCCCTGTCATGTGAAAGCTGGCTCTGTTGTCACTATCTGTAAGTTGGAATTCATATATTAGGCTCGATTTGCTTCTTTAACTTCATATTAAATAGGCTGTGATGTTTCACTCTTTTATTATTTCCTTTACTGCCTATTCTATTAATTGCAATCTAAAAGCCCTTTTAGGAAATATTATTAACTACTTGCCATCTCTAATATTAATCACAAGGACCAATGAAAAAGAAATACCATCCATTTTAAGATGGAACTTGTTTCATCTTCTTTTGTGAAGTTTTACAGTGGAAATGATGATAATAGTGGCCTGTGCTCACAATAAACGACTGGAGTAGATATTGGTTGCACCCGTTTTGGGGATTTTCTAGTGGTTAAAGAGGAGGTTTGACAAACAGAGACCATTAAATTTCCCACCCCCAGCCCTGCTGATGATTTGGTTCTGCACTTTAGCTTGTTCCTGGGTAAGAGCATGACAGTGTTCTGGCCTGAGGGAGGGGAAGGGAGGTGAGCCGTGTTAATGTCTCACTGGAGCCCCCTCCAAGATTAGGAATCTCTTCCTGAGGGTAGTTATTACCAGAGATTCAGCAGCCAGCACCAAGCTCTGCCACCAAGGTGTGGGTATGACTGCACAAGGGGTTTTGGTCCTAGAAATCCTGGTGCTTCTCTAGAGAAATTCTAAATCATCTGATGGAAGCGCATGCAGAAAGGTGAGAGAACTTCAGTATTGTTATTAACGCCTTATTACGCTTCAAAAGAACCTGCTATGAAATTCAACCCATGTATTGGATGATGGTGATATTGTAGCCTACAGAGATGAGTATATGTCATACACTTTAGACTGAGAATCATTACAATCTACAAATAGGTGGTATTTAATGAAAATCACTTTCAAAACACAACTAACGGCCTGTACAGTGAGAGATTCTTTAAGTTGTTTTTAAGGCATCTTCAGTTCATGCTCCCACGCTGCTAAAAATATTGAATCAAATCAGATATTTTGATACTCCTTTTAAAAAAAAAAAAAAAAGAGTATCAGCAGAAATGAGCTATTTAAATTGCAGATTTACATTTTGTAATGGTTAACATATATGGTGACATTTCAAAACTTACTAATTTATGATTAAAAGGATGCTGAGTTTTTCAAGTGCAATGGTGACTGTGCTCGGAAGTTGCTTTATATAGCATTAAAAAAATTCATTCTTGGTGAACAGATTATGGGAATATATTCATTCCAGGGCTTTTCATTCAATGAATGTTGTTAGTAGTACATCAAATTAAAGGGAATTAATTTTGTTAGGAGCTTTTCACGCTGAGATTTTTTTTTGACCCAAGAGCAATTTGCATAGATTCTGCTGCTCCTAGTGAAGCTGTTTGCTTTTGCATACAAATTGATTGAAGAATTAGACCTGTGCTAACATATTCTCTTTTTTTGGACCTTATTAAACCACTGTTGATACTAGATTGAGTTATCAAGAAAGAATGTATATATGAATCTGTATGATAAATTTTATTTGTAATATGTGACTTTTCATTTATAAGATACTCAAAAGCTTTTGACTAACTAAAATCATATTTGCCATCTTGTGAAACTGCTTTTGACTCTATCTTTTGGATGTGATGAGCATGTTTGACATCATTCCTTTAGAGAGTTTGTTTAGTAATTCTTTTTTGCACATAACACTCTGCATAGAATATTTTTATCCTTAAAATTCCTCATTGTAGTTGCCTTCAACAATGGCAGAGTATTTCTGCACCTGTACTTTGGAGAAAAGACAGTCTAGTTAGTTCTGGTTCTTTTCACAGAAGAGTTTTAAAAATTATTTTTATTGATGTTAAGGTTAAACTTATAGTTTGCTTTACAGTATGTTAGTACAAGTTTCAATGCCTTGACTGCTCTGTCGCTGGTGTACACGCTCATTCATTTTTTGCTGTCTTGCTAAATTGCTTACATGATCACATTAAAAGCAAAAGCAACAGGGCATGTAGTACCCAGATAATGAGACTACCATTTATTCCTATATTTGATGTCACTCTGAAATAATCTCTTGTCTTTTCTCCATCGTTTTCTTTTCTTCATGTTGTTTTGTGCATACTGGTTTTTGGTTTGTTTTCCCCTAGGAAGTATTCTCACTGACTAGGAAAGATATGTGAAAAATGAGATGAAATGGAGTTAGTGCTTTAAAACATTAGATGTTCTTTGAACCATGCTGCAAGACTGTCTTATGCAATGCAATCATGATTACGTAATGCAAATGGTTATAAAAATAAATGTGTCCTGGACAATGTGGGTCCATGACATGTCAGTAACCTATGACAGGCTACTAAGTGGTAAATGGTCCTTCCTACAGCTTATAATGTAGGTCCTCATCTTTGGTTTAGCTGAAATCAACCACTGAACCAATATTCTGGATTTTTGATGTTGTAACATATTAATGATTAGATAAAATGAATGCAGATTGTGGACTTGTTTTACGGAAACACTTCTGCTGTGCCTTTGTACTTCATTAGGAAGAAACAACATTATCCACCTTTAATAAGACATTTTATAAAGAAGTAATCATCAGAGTAATAAATTAGAACTGCATGGGAAATAGCTGCCCTTGGGTACTTCAATAATTAATACAGAAGTTAAACGAGTTAACTAGATTGCAGGATTACCTCAGTTTATGTTTATATTGGATGGAAAACAGCTAAAGGCAACTAATGATTGAGTAACTGAACCAACATTTTACGCTGTAGTACTGCTCACCAGTTCTGAACTCTGCATGCAGGCAGTTGAAAAGTTTGATATTTTTTATTGGTAGAGCAGGTCTAAAATGTTAACTGCTAAACTTTGATCATGAGAAAATGCACTTGGATGCAGACAAGTCTGAATTAGGAAGCATTTGCACTTTCTTGTAGCTGTAATTACAATAAAAGGAATATTTAAATAATTGGGTAAAATTGTGGGTAGCTCCTTAAAGTTAATTTTCTCAGAGGATATGATTTTGAAGCTATTTTTGCCAGCCTTTTATGATTCAATAAAGTCTGTGAAATTTTACCTAATATTTTTTCAGGTTCAGTTTCTTTTGCTCTTCATTTACAATAAAGAATTTCAGTACTTTCTCTCATTTGAGAATATGATTTTTTTTTAATAGGCTCTGTACTGCCATCATGATGTAACTAAAAATAGAAGTAGCATATAAAAATAGGCCTTGGCATTTTAACTTCTTGGCACTGTCTCTAGGGCTGTTCCTTTCACCTCAGGCTATGACCTTCTTACTGAGGTTCAAAACTCTGAGAAGAATGTGGTAAGTTATTCCTCATTAGTGTTATGGACACTGTACTCTACATGTTGTATTAATTAGCTTCAAGACTGATTCTTTTACTTGCAGTTCTAAATTGACATTATGGAAGGCTGAAACCCCCGTGCTCTAGTTGAGAATTCAGCAGAGTTATGTTTTCCTTTCTCTGTTTCTCATCAGAGAAAATATGAGGTAACTAAAATTTGTGTTTCTCTGTATATTAGCTTTACATGCAGTGAGCATTTGCTACATTAGACATTGCTTGGTTATTTTTTTTTTTAATTATATGATAGCACTGATAAAGCTCATAATACAATTTATTTTTTTAATAAGGTATTTGGTTAATTAGTTTATAATAGCTCACCTAAAATCAGAGAAAACATTCAGTTCCTGTTAGAACCTATGAGCCCAGCTGAGGATGATGGTAAACTATCTAAAATTCCTACCTGCATAAAAAGTAGGAATTTAAGCTAATAAGCTAATATAAATTAATCATACACACGTGAACGGTATGATCTATTTTTTAAACTAAAGCTTTTACCAGTTTTCTTGTAAGTGGCGTCATTCTGTTCAAGTCATCCAGTCATTGAAGCAAATATGATGGAATGCATGTATTTATGTATAAAGGCCCCTATCTTAAAAGAGTTTATGCTCTCAGCTTTCTTATTATCACTTTCTTCTGAAAAGCTGTGTGAAAACCTACGTATTAGGTAATGAGAAGTCAGAAGCTCAATATTTCTAGAGATTAGGAGGAACACTATTGTTTGGGGAGCAGATATGCTTTCTGCTTGCAGAACATGGGTGCCTTGGGTTGTTCTTAGTTCTGCTTTCTCACTGGAGTGTACTCCACAGAGAATAAGGGATGTATCTGTTGTAAAATGAGTTTAATCTCTCCTCTTCTTGGCACTGCAAAAGTGTTAAGTCAGATTTTAGAAGAAAATGAATTTGTCCTAACCTTAACCTTCAAATGTGAATTGTTGCTGGAAGTGCCCCCAATAGAAATGAGCATTGACATAAATACTGTGCTGAACTACTAAGGCTAGTTTATGTTAAGTTCAAATAAACATCTGCTATAGCAATTATCAGAGATCCTGAATTTTTACTGAGTATTTTAACATTTTGACACATGGAAATTATTTCAAAGTGGTGCTTGTACATATGATTCCTCGGTGATGGCAAACAGCAGTAACTAATAGTTTTGATTTGCCCAAAAAGGATGAAATTTGAGATATATTTATGTCATACAAATCTAAAGAGGAAGTGAGCTATATTATTCATTTATGGTACCTGATAGAACAGAAGAGAGGGGAACTCCCCCTTGATTAAATACTGCACATCCTTTGAGAAATAATTTTAAAAAGTGTGTGAACTTTTTTATCTGGCCTTTAACCTTTTACCTCCATGGTCAGAACTGTGTAAAACCCATGAAAAGAGTTGTCTTCTCTATAAACAGAGGATTAGAGTTCTCATATTTGTGCAATTCCCATTGAAATAAGTGGAGAAATTAAGGTGCAGTTTCCAAGAGAGTCTGGCTGGGAATACATGCCCAGGCTACTGGGTTGGAGAGGAGATCTGAGCCTATATCAGTAATCCCATCCCCTTCCCCAGTGCATTGTTCATTTGAGAATGAATTTTAAGTGGTTTAAACTTTCCTTGTTGGTGTTAACCTTTTTCAGATTGACTGATAATGAATGACCCAAATGATCATATAGAATACTTAAAATCTTGCTAATTACATTGTATACTAATTTTAGAATAACATTTTTGGTTATTAGCTGCTTTTGGTTTAGCACCTCACAAAACTGAGTTGGTGCAAAAAAAAAATTGCCATCTGAAATAGAGATAACAAAACCCATCTGTTGAGGAAGTACAGAAAGAAAAAGGAAAGCACTTTGAGGAAGTCTGCTTTATATTTGTAAAGATATGAAAACCAACTGATCAGGTAGCATGAAATAATAAAACAGAAAGAGGAAGAAAGAATTAAATAATATCACAGCCTGAGTGACCCACCCACGTTCCTTCCATTCATTTCTTAAAGAATCATTGTCACTCAGTGAAATGGGGCTGCAAATCAGAAACTCACCCTGTTTTATTGTGGCAAACTTCCTAAACAGCAAGTTGGTTATGGACTACTGTGTTCATACTTGTTCTGACTTTGTTGCAAGATATTAGGGGCTATGCTGGTACTTTAAATCAGAGAAAGAAAGATCTGTTACTTTCTTATGCTCTTGCTTTCATGTGGGTTTGCTATTAGTATCTTGTTACTGGTTACAGATGTTTTTCAGGGAACTGTTTTCAACTGTCTCTTTTTAGAGGTGAAGAAAGGATGACACCATTCTGTTTCGCCTGTGGTCATCTAGTATATAGAAAAGAAAGCTTTCAGAGGTGTTAAATCAGGAAAAAAACCCCATTTTTTTAAAAGGGCTGCTTCTATGCAGGAGTAAACCCCCAAATTTCTATAGGCTGTGAATGAAAAGAAATTAGGTTTGTTAAAATTAACAGGCAAATAGTAGCATAAGATCACATTTTAAATACTATGTGCCAGCAGAATGGTTTCCTCATTTTCCAATATGCCCAATACTGCTAAAAATTAAGAATGCCATATTTTCACATTATTCTGGTAGCCTTGTGGTATATTCTATAATAGGATCTTGTGGGATTTTGCATTGATAGGCATCTGAGAGTTGGGTTAGTACTTATAGTAGAATAAGGATTCAGAGAGTTTGCTAGAAAAAAAAAAGATTGCTGCAAAATCGATCTTGTGAGGATAGTCAAGAAAACTGAACAGAGTAAATCAGTGAGATATTTCACTAGAAGCAGTACCACAGAATTGTGTCTAGCTAAAGTCTCTGGCCAGACTCTTGAAATACATTCTCCAATAACTTGTATTTACTTCTCTTAGTTGTTCATTTTTGGTGACAAAACAGTGTTATCCACTGGAGCAGTAGGGAATACAAGTTGCTAGTCTCTCTGAGAGCAAGGTTAAGTGATATGATAAAAATGATTACAGTGAGAAGTCTAAAATAGCTGCCCTTGCAGTAATACTGGTGCCAACAGTAAACATGGAAAGTTTCAGGGAAATGCCAAGCTAGACAATGTGCATGGAGGTTAATTCCCATTTTCTGCATGTCAAGGGCTTCCAAGTTATGTCAAAGGAAGTCTGGGCTAAATAAAAAGGCACAGGATATGACCCTCCAAAATTTGCTACTTTTAAATCCAAGAATAAACTAACATCCTGTAGTTTCATAAACCCTTATGTTTCAGAACTGCATTCATGAATTTACCATATATTCATCCTTCTTTTTGGGGAAGATTATTTATTTTCCTTTACTATGAATAAGGAAGGAGAAATACATAAAACAGGGCAGGAGGTTGGAAGAAATTAATAGAGGAAAAAAAAAAAAGAACAAGTGAGTCTTGATTTAAAAGTAAACATAAAATTCTTCTCCACTTAAGAAAATCCTTTTCATTCTTAATCTTTTCTCCCCACCCTTTGCCCCCCCATCAAAAAGTTTTCATGTCTTTCTGTAGTTATAAAATAAAAGACAATTATATTGTGCTGTTGCTATAAATAAAAATCCAGAGACTTGCTTCTTTCAAACTGCTGGAGTTTGAAATAAAACACAAAATACTATCAAACTTGCCATGAAACTGCACAAGTTGGCATCAAGGGATGAAACTGTGCCCTTCAAAATTCTCCAGTGCTTCCTTTGGGCCACAGTTTCATCCATTGTACAGATTTGTGTTGGGGTTTTTGGTTGGTTTTTGGTTGTTTTCCCCCCATAAGAAAAGATTGGAGGTTCCATGTAAACATAAGGAAAAACTTTGTCACTGTGAGAGTGACAGGACACTGGAACAGGCTGCCCAGAGAGCTTGTGGAGTCTCCTTCTCATTCAAAACCCACCTGGATGCTTTCCTGTCTGACCTACTGTAGGTGATCCTCCTCTGGCAGCAGGGTTGGACTAGATGATGATTTGAGGTCCCTTCCAACCCCTCCCATTCTGTGATTCTGTGAGATGCTGCAGTCAGTGATTGAGCCTGTGGTGTTATACCTTCTGGGATTTTTCCTGGACCTTTTTCACATAAATAGAATGTGATGGAAACTTGTGATGTCTTTCAGAAGATTAAATGTCTAGCTGTAAAAAAGGCTGTTGAAATTTCACCACTGGTAGTTACACTAAAAATACTTAATCATTTGTATTTCAGATTTTTTTTGTGAGTAAGCCTATGGAGTCTTCTAGACTGCTCTTGAGAGATGGGGTTTTTTTTCATCTGTGATACCCAAATTCTTTCCTTTAAACATTTACATCGGAATTGATGGGTACTTTGAAGCTTCAAGAATTCCTCCAAGTCTAAGTAAAGTGCATCTCATCACTTATACCCTGAAAAATAACTCTTCAAGGAGGTAGGGGATAGACTCTGTGACAGGGGAGATCTAGGTGGGGTTGTTTTCCAAACAGATGTAGAAGTCACCATTTAACACTTTAAGAATAAAAGGACAGAATGAGAAAATGTAATAGACTCTGTGTCAAATGAAAATAACTCAAAAAAAAAAAATTGAGGGTGATTAGACCATCTGAAACATCAGGTCAGCTAAAACACCATTAAAAGCAAATGCCATCCTGCTCACTTCTCTAGTCAGTTACCTGCTAACTTCAGACCTAATGGGCTGTGTTTAAACATCTGAGTAAGGTGTTGATTGAACCTAATAACCTAACCAGTTCTGTTTAAAGTCTGGACAGCTGAAATCAATGAAAACTAAAGGACTGGTGCCCCTTCTCCCTTTCCAAGGTGAAAACCTCTATATTCTTTTTGATTCCTTGGTAAAAACTGCACATTTTTTGCGAATGTGTTCACTTATTTATTCAATAGTATAATTGTCAAAAGTAGCTGCAGTGCAACAGCTTCAATATTATTACTATGGATTTACAGAATTGTAAACTTGTAACCCTATCTATGACAGCTTTTACCTACACCAAAGACAGAAAACAAAAAATCCTGTTAGGCTTTAACACCTGCAGGGAATAGACTTCTCTCAATAAAGTATATGAGGCACCTTATTGAATGTCCATTTATATGAAAAATAGCAATATTGTGATAATATGTTGTCGAAAGATGGTTTGACTACATATAACTTTAAACCCATTTCTGGTTTTTACTCTTAAACTTTGTCAGATTTGCTCCTGTGATAACACCCTGAGCTGTCATCTCCTTCTTTCTGAAAAATACCTAAATTCAAAGAAACAAATCTGGATGGTGTATAATCCTAAATAGCCACGTTGAATATGAATTCTTCCTATCAGTTATCTCTCTGTTTGTATGAATAAGTTTCATTCAAGCCCTATTGATCACAGTTAAGGGTTGAAATTAGAAATTGACTTTCATTAGTTCAAGGCAAATTAATCTCAAGGCACTGCAGTAGGTTGTACTCACTTTTTGTTAGTGAACTTGACAAGTGGGTTCAGTTAGAATCCAAGAGTGCAGCATGAGGACTATATCCCAGTATCTTAATGTCACAGCTACCAAGGGAATTACTTTCTGAAGGAGAAGAAGGGAAACTGGAAACACTGAGGGGGTGGATGCAGACAGATATGACAGGATTCTAAGAACCTGGGTTTCCTGACAGCGTAGGCCTTCAGAGACCACCCACTGAGCTTTGGCAGGTGATAATCTAGGAAATTATAATGCACTTATTCTAAATGAATCTGTTGAGATGTTTGATCTTCATTACGTATACAGGAATGCTTTTGCTGCTGGAACTCTGTTATTTTAGCACATTTATATTGAAGATGAGATTTCAGAATGGCTTTTGTAATGATGTAACATCCATTTAAGTGAGTAAAATTATGACCAAATTCTCCAGAAGCTAGCATCGTGATATTACTATGAAGGGAGAAAGTTCAGTCAACTTGGATCTGAATGGTACTGGCACATATCCTCGTGCTGTGCGTGTGTGTGCCTGTGTGATTACACTGTAAAAACCTGGCACGCCAAAGAATCATTGCGACTAAAAATCTCAGATTTAATCCCCCCTCCACCCAACTGTCATGTTTCTAGAGAAACTTCTTTCAACAGAGTAACTCTGTGCAAATGATGGCAATTGCTATTTGTAAACCTTTAAAATAAGGTGT
Source organism: Antrostomus carolinensis (assembly GCF_000700745.2). NCBI lineage: Eukaryota > Metazoa > Chordata > Aves > Caprimulgiformes > Caprimulgidae > Antrostomus > Antrostomus carolinensis. The sequence continues at coordinate 13,315 of NW_010336440.1, forward strand.
TTGTGTTGTGCTACGTAGCCTCATTCCTTTGTCACAAAGCCACCAGACAGATTTGCGTCTTACAGCTAACCAGATTAAGCATTCTGACTAGATCTCTGTATGCTATTAGAAAAGCATTCCATCTTCTTCCCCTCCCAGCCCCATCCTGCCTGATCAGTTATTTTGAATCTGGAATATAAAGCAGTATGTATGTAATTGGGATAAGAAATCGATTATATTTATTGGTGGCAAGGGAGTTCAGCCTCTGGTGAGGCAAATGGCAGTGTGCATCATGAGGTTCAGCGTGGAAGATTTAGTAGCATTGGAAAGGAATTCCTGTCAGTGTGGGGCTCTGAGAGGACTTATCAAAGAGTACATGCTACTTATCTATCTTTGGCAGCGAACTCTAACTCGGTTTAACTGTCAGTGCATCTATAATCCTTCCAAGTTTGGAATTGTTGATGGGATGCCAGATAACTTGGATTATGTATTGTCAGAAAGAGTAAGATCTGTGATTGTAATATCAAACTAAGCAAATGTAGCTATTTAATGAAATAATGCTGAGCTTTTAATACGGAATAACATAAGCCTAGATTTTTATTTTTATTTTTTCATTTGATAACGTGAGCCATTTCAGTATTGTATTGGAGAGAAGATAAAGAGATAAAGACTTTTGGGATTACAGATATCTAGCACAGTCAAAACTAGCAATTTTTTTGGTTATTTTTGCATGATGGAAGTCTTAATATACACACTGTTGAAATGTTCTGATCAATTAATACCTTTGTGGCATTATAAACATGGTATTAAAATACATTGGAGATGAGACAATGTTATAGCATTTGGCAATGAAAAAATAACATCAAACAGGACAAAACAGCCCAGTGCTGACTGGTGTAATCAGCAAGTAGGCGCTATTTTAATTCTAACTATCCGTGAATCAACATCTGTCTGCTTGCTCTTCTGTCTCTAAAAGCATAAACACACAGACATGTGCATATACTGGGTCAGTAAATAAATATATTTTAATTTAGGGCTGGTAGAGACCGTTTCTCTCTTAAAACTGAAGTCCCGTGTTAATTCTCAGAACAATTTCTGCCAACTGCAGTACCAGTTTGCCTTGTGGCATCTTCCCAGTGCAAATAATTCTAGTGGAGAACAAGTTACCTCAGGGGTTCTTTCAGTTTCTGGTTGTTGTTCCTGCACACCTTTTCCCAGTCAGTTCTCATCTAAAACTGCATCCGGCTGGCAATTCTACCAGTGATTTATGTGGTAGTGACAGTCACATATGAAGAACCAGACCAATGCCACCCATTCATGTCATCTCAGTTCCTTGCCAAGTGAGTAGATGGTCATCGCTTTCATCTCTCGATACAGCTGCCATTAACTTTTTACATGCTTACTGTGAAGACCACAGCACCTTATATCCTTACTTATCTGTAAGATATATCTGTTAACAAGAATAGTTAAAGTAGGTGAATAATTCTCCCCTCTACCCAAAAAACCCCCAAACCTCTTAATCTTTATTTTTTTTACGTTGTCCCTTAGGCAAATAGCTCCTACAAGCCTATGTTTTTCTTCATTTCCTTTTCAACTCAAGGGTAATAGCAGTTAAATCTAGTAAAATAAATGTTGATTGATGGAGTTTATTCATCATGCCAAGCTAATGAGGCATTATAAATATATTTTTGAATGTGTAAAATCCATTGGGGGTTATTGCTACAGTTGGATAAACGATGCAATGTCTTCTTGATTCACTTGTCTTGGAGTCAGGAACTAGCTGAGCAAGTCACCGTTGACTGAGATTTTTTCAACCTGCAATGGTGCAAATAGATTCTTTTTCAAAATTCTCCAGAGAAGAAACATGACAAAGCAAACCTGTCTGGTTTTTGAGTTTATCCTGAGAGATGCAATAAAAAGGCAGAATTGGATCCAGAATTTCAAGAGGTAAAATAAATTAACTTCCCCATTTCTCTGCTGCTGACATACTTTGTTTACAGCATCTTGGCTGAGAGTACTTTTGTGGCTCACCAGTGTCCTTGCTTCATTTACCCATTTGCCACAGAACTGGTTTCTCTTCTAAAGAAAGAGCAAAGGGTTACCTGGATATATTATGCTGTATATTGATAATAAAACAGTGATCTTGATCTATGCATGAAGTGTAAGTCTGTCATTACCGGTTAGAAAATGTCTGCCAGCGTTTAGGAATGTTTGTCATAACACAGGGAATTACAAAGGCAATTGGTAGGCTGGAACTCCTTTCATATGGGCTGCTCATTTGCATCTTAACTAGATACTTCCTCATTAGTCTGAGAAATGCAGGTCAAAGAACCCAGTCAAAATCTGATCGTTTTGCTTCTGTGTATTGCTGTTCATCTCCAGGAAATTTGGGTTGAATGAGTGAATATGGACTCTATTAATTATCATTATTATTTGTGCGGGGTGAAGCAAAGTAACATTTACTTGCAGAAATACCTCACTGCAGTGCATATGTATGAAATCAGTGAAAGGTTTGTTATTCCTGTTGATATCTTACTGTGTTTTGCAAAGTTCAAGAGAACAATATTTTAACATCATATTCCTTTGGGTATGGTGATCATACTAGTTAAAATTTCCTGTAAATTGAAATGTTACTTTTAAGGTCATTGTTCTTTATGCATAAGAATGGAAAGAACATGATGTATTTGTAATGGAAAAGAGCATTGCTATGGAAAGCTGTCAGCATAATTTGTTCCTCTCGTGTATACAGAGGTTCTGATGTCAAAGGTTAAATGTTCTGGTATTAAATGCCTTGGAATTTCTTTAACTATAGTAAATGTTCTTAGACTCAGCTATTGTCTTCTGAGTATCAGCTTGTCTGATTTCGTACTCAATTATGAGAACCTGACACTAACATTTATCATGAACAGGAGAGCCAGCAGCAAAACCACTGCAAGTGGCAACATCCTGACTTGCCAGAGAAAATTTCTTTGCTGTCCTTCTTCCTCTGTTCAGATTTTAAATTACCATTTTGTCTTGGGAGAAGCATGTAGATGTCCTAACCCAGGCATAGTGTGAGCAATTCAGTGCAATAAATGAAAACAGAAGGTGAAGGCTCTTAAACTGGATTGTAAGTTAGTTCAGTTGATCATCTTTCATTAGCAAAAACTTGAAATATATCTAAGTGGCTTGAACCTAGTTTTCCTAGGATGGGATATGGCTATGAAACTGTGAGATTTACTCTGTAGGTTATTGATCCAATGACTGCAGTAGTTTGGCCTTGCCACCAAAAATGTGCTACTCTCCCTGACATTGCCCTGGCTGGGAAGGGCCTGCAGCATCTCACTCAGGTGCTGTGACTCAGGTTCACGAGAACCACAGTCTGAATGCCTTGAACTGGAGTTTGAGCTAACAGCACAAGGATGGAGACCCCGTTTCTGTGCAGGAACTGTTTCTCCCAAGTGGTAATAGTTCAGAGCCCACTGTTTAGTGTCTGAATTTAGGATGGACATTTTTCCCCCATATACATCCCTTTACATTTATCCAGAGTATAATTTGCCTGCCACTTTGCCACCGTCACCCAACAGCATGACATTGTTGCAACTAACATTATTCTATCCTGAGCAGATACGTCATTTAAGAGAAGGTATGTATAGCACTGTGTAACTTTTAAATGCTTAACAGATCAAAATAATGAAAATAAATTGCTCCTGTGTTAAGTATAGGAGAATGCCCATGAATTTTAAACAACTGGCCTCAATTATCCTTCCTGCTGTGGTGCTTTCATTCAGATAAGCCTGCAGCAAAGCACTTGGCCTAAAGATGTTCATATGCTGTGGTCTCTCCATGGAAACAGTCTTAAACCATAGAAAACAATTCAGTTTTAAAAAGGCTGAATCTCCTTTCCAGTTGGCTCCTAAAATAACTTTTAGTTCAGCCTCACTCATGCTGATTGCACGTTAACTAGGCAAAGGCTGAAGGATATTGTTAGAACCATTTTAAGGAAAAAGTTAGGGACATTGTTGTGACTACCATCTCACTTATACATCAGCTGCTAGTGTTCTCTGAAAGAATGATCTGTTCCTTCACCACTGAATCTTAATGTTGTGGCCCTTTTGGAAAGCTGAGGGTTATAAGATTTACTAAACTCATGTTGTGGAATCCTGCTGTTAGTTAACCATTGGCATTTTTTTTCAGTTGCAGAAATTACAGTTAGGGTTCCTTTTTCAAGCTCTTTTGGCAGTTGCTGGTCTGAATGTGAACAACCTTGTTTGTGTTTCTCTGCTCTCCAGACAAAACCGATTTTTCTAAAATGCATAGGAAAGAGAAAGAATCACCATTTTGGTTTAGTCATAATTAGCCTGAATATTAAGCCCAGCAGACAGTTTAACTAGCTATTAAAATTAAGTTTATATTATAAGTTCCCTTGGAACTGAATACTGGTTCATTTCACATCCTTTTTTTCCTCCATAGCTCTCAACATAGTAAATTTTCCTTGAAATAAGATTGTCTAAGAAAACAAACCAAATTATTCTGACCATATGTCAGGGATACCCAGCAAAGTATATTTTGCAAACATGACAGCTTGATCCAAAAGACATTAAAAAAAATTTGTCTTTCCTGCTTTAGTGATTTTAGATAGTGAGAACTATTGTGAACAAATTAGATATTTTACTGATATGCTGATGACATACAAAGCCACTGCTATTCACAGGCTTGGGAACTGGAATAAGAAGATAAGTCAAGACTTTCCTGAATGAATGCTAAATCCTTTGTGAACTGTCTGAAAGGCTGCTAGTGAAATGACTGAATTATGTTGATGCCTTATCAGTAAGAGAAACAGCAAATGCTGTACAATTGCTCCAGTCATGTTGCCGTGACATGACCTCCTTTGGGTAAATTATGATCTCCTGTTGGAATCAAAATTATTTTTATTTAATTTTCAAGACTCTACCTCATTATTTTAGTAATTTTGTTTCCTCTTTGTTTATGGCCTGTGCTCTACCAGCTTCTCACAGTCTGATGTTTCCTTGTGCAGCAATTAGTCTGTTTGCCTTTCAGACCTTCTGTGCCCATTATACTTTCTCTGATCTTGAATGATATTCTGTTTTCCTCTCATCCTTTAGCTCTTTCTTCAAGATTAATGTCTCCATCAGGCTTGTACTGCTGACTCATTCCTGATCTCTTAACTGACTTGCTCCCACTAACTGTAATATGTCAACCTGTGCAAATAATTTACTTGATAGAGAGAATGACCAAGGAAAATATATGGATAATTAAGTAATATCTTATAATTTCCCTTACTGTTCTGTGTCTGTCAGGTGTCCTTCCCAGGAAGCTTAAAGATTTAGGCTATTTTGGTCTGTATTATTGCATATATCCAGCCATGGGCCTATAGAACCAAGGCAGACACTGAATTTCATCTTCTTTTAGAGATGATTACCCTTTGTTCAGAAGCTGCACAGCTACTTTCCTTCCTGACATTTCTGTACATTTTTCTAGTGTTTTTAATACAAGAGTTTGCAAACTCATCATTTATCTCCCTGACTATCCCTACTCACATGTGAGTTATTTCTTAGCTTGGGGAAAAATGGGACTCTGCAATTGATTGATTTACCAAAGAAAGCCTGTAATAAAGCTCGGCACAAGCCTGGGCTTTCTTGATTTCCTATCCTTGCTGCTATCATTTCTTCCTTTGCCAAGCTAAGGCATAACAAATAAAATTCCAAAGGTTTTTGTGGTTTTGGTCACACGAATTTTAGCATAATTTTTGTATTGTAGGAATATTGTCTCTGTAGTTACTCTGAAATACTTCAAATCTCTCAGGAAAATTAAATCTCATTGCTTCCTGGTTTTCTTCCTCAACTGCTTTCGTGTTTCTATAACTTCAGTTAGATGCTTGAGAAAGCTAGATAAATCTGGAAACCATTGTCAGTCTAAAGGATGTGTTGGATCTGGAATAGAAGTGACTGATGATAGGTTTGTGAATAAGTGCGAGTACTTTATGCTTTGGTTCTATTGTACAAGTGTCCTGCTAACGAAACTAGGATGCAGGGTTGCAGCTGATGCTCTGTGGGTGCCTACCTGCTTTCCGAGTGCTGTTCTGTCCTCAGGGGTTGCATGGTGGCAGAAGGGACTGCAGGATGAGGCAAATAATTTATCTTCACGTAGTAGGTATTCTCAGCAACTGAAAACTTCCTCCTGACGAGTGCTGTTATGATGGAAGATAGGCGCCAACATGTCGAGTTCCTGATAGTTACTGTAGCTGCTGCTACAGCCATCTGGAAATAGAGATTTCAAGTCTGCAGCAGAAGAATGATGGAAGGAGATGACTGTAGCCGTGAGGAGCCAGGGAGACAGTGTCTGACTTCAGGCACTAAAATCTGTTGCAGTATCTCTGCTCCTAAGATACACTGGCCTGTGAATAGATGACTGAGGAGGTAAGAGGAAACCTGTACAGCTGGAGCTGCCCTTTGAATTAGTATTTCATTTTCCAGGACTGTCAGAGCAGTGCTTTTCACATGCCCTAAAATTTAAAGCAAATTGGAAATATTTCAGAATTGTGAGTATACACAGTCTAATCTGTTTAATTGCTGCCTGACAATATGAAATCAGTTCTGAATGTATATCATTCAGTAAAATAATAATTACCATAGCAACACACACTACATCTGAAACATAGCTCTTCCCTACAAAAGCCCAGAAACAGAAAGCCTGAACTCTTCACACAGCTCTAAGAGCAATTAGTGAGGTTTCTTCCCTTTTTTCAAATCACTGTATTTGAAAGAGGCCAACAGATGTCGAAAGGTAAACAACAATCAAATGTTGTTTCTGTACTTCATCCTTAATTAGGGATAAATCAGTGTATTGTATCGTGTATGGCAGAGATTGTAACTGATTTTGTGCAGCAAAGATAAAAGTGCAGTAGAGACAGGAAATCAGCAGGGATATCATTTTGGTACTTAAGTCCTGCTCACACTTGGCCCAAAGGAAAATACATGTTCTGTGACCATTTCCCTGGGGTTTTTTGTTGAAATTATCCTTCTGCTGGCTAAGAACAGGCAGTAAAGCTCCTGAGCAGGCAACCACTGGGACTTTCAATAGGGTCTTCTGCTGCAGGTTAGAATTTTAAACTGTATTTCTTGAAATACACTGGGTCCAATAGAGATGTGACAATATTTTGTTGTGTCACTTTCATGTTCATAAATATACAGAGACTTGATTGTGTGTGTGTGTTGCTAAAGAATATCACAAAAGTGCAGGGGAGCTTTCTGTGGGTATCCTCACAAAACAAGGTAAAATGCTTCATTTTGAAAAATCACACAATTTTTCTTTACCTATTACACCCTCTATGAAGAACATCAGTGAGTTTGACAGGTGCTTGGAGCTAAAGGTGTATGCAAGTGCATGGAACCTGCAACCCTAATAATTTGGTGCAGTTCAGACACTTTCTGTAATTACAAAGGTAGCATATATGTGAATATTGTTTGATTTTGAAGAGTTTAGTGTTTTTTCTCAACGGATACTGTTACTGCCAGCATAGTTCAGATGCCCAAATTCAGAGTTCTCGGTTGCAAAATAATTTAAAAATTTGGTCTAAGAAAGAATAAAAAAAACCAGCAGTGGTCTTAGGTGAGTAATATGTTCCTTTCTGTGGTTTAAAATGGCAGAAGCAAGGATGAAGAGACTTTGCCCTGCGGGGAGCAAAAAGCTGCTGAGCTGGGTGAATGATAGATGACTACACTAAAAATGGTTTTCTTTCCAGAATGAATTTAGAAGTCATTGGGTCCATAATGTGAACTCTGTGGTCTGCTGCCCTTGGGGTTTTTTGGTGAGGAAGAGAAACTGTTTTCCAGGATTAGCTTATTTACAAAAGTGCTTATTGGATATACAGTTGATTTCCTGCCCGTTAGTCCTTCAGCAGTAGTAATTGTTCAATAGGTGCAGTCAGGATATTTGACCAAAACCCATGGTGCTAAAACCATTGCAATTCACTTCCAATTTTCCTCTCAAATATTTAAGAGGGATGACAAACCCTCTATCGTAGTCTCTAATTGTTAATTTACATAAGCATGTGCTCATTGCTACAAGTAAAAAATGTGTTTTCTTCTTTCTGACGTGGTGAAAAGGTGTTTTCAGTTAGATAGAAAGTGCCAGTTTTCTGTGCTCTTCAGTAAAACATCCGTCAGGAACCCGTGCCCCATTTTCATTGAGAAGTTCCATGATACCTGACCAAGGTAGATTATCCAGGTACATAAGAACTTTATAGCATTAGCACGACTGATTTATGCTATTTCATTAAGCATTACTTAAAGACAGAATGAGAATTTTAAAGCCAAATTTTGCTAATAAGTTATATTTGTACGATTTTTTACCATTATTTCTTGATGTAACTTAGGACTGTGTCAGGAAATCTTTTAAATTAACTTTTTTATGTGCAAAGGACTATAGACTAACAGATAATAACAGTCTTTACATTCTATTCTGCAGGTTCAGAGTAGCTTCATATAAAACAACATAACTGATTTTTAGCAAGTAATTTATATTCAGAGAATGGAATTATTTATTTAGCTACTTGCTTAACAGGTATGAAATACAATTAATTTTCTCTAGATAAGTGCAGAATCATGTCCTTTTCCACCACTTAAAACACCAAGTGACTGAAGGGATTGCATTTTCAACAAACTAGTTCTTTGTGGTGCATGAAAATACCAGTTTGGTAACTCTGCCTGGGTTTTTATTCCTTGTGCTACTTATTGTTTTGTTACAGTGGATTTCAAATGTGTATCTGTGTTTCTGTGGGGAAGAATTTGTAGTTTTTGGTTGCTTAGATCCGCAGCAGCAACAAAATCCTTTGGAAGGACTTTTTCCGGGAAGCAAGAACATGTTTATATTTGCAGTTTAAATTGCTTCTTTATTCACTTCTCTTTTTCCTAGCCTGTGCTTTCTATGTTTCCATAACAACAGAACTCTTTCTATAGTGCCTTAGTATTTTTTTTCAGCAAAATACTCATTTTGTTTCCCCTCTTTTCTCTCTTTTTTTGGCTTGGTATCTAAATTAATACAAATTGGAACCGATAGCGGGAAGAACAGTTCTCTTTTCTCTTAGTAAGGTCAAGATTGCTTCTGACTTGCTGTAATCAAGTAAGTTTTCTTTCCGTGGAACATGCCCACAATCTTCAAATTTTCCACAGGTTTTTTTCTTATTATTCTGTAGACATATATCATAGCAACTCAGTCTCCAGCCAAAGAGCACTGGAAAGAGCTTGCCAGCACCTCTCTGAGCTTTGGCAGGAGGTGATGGCTTGGGAACGACGTGGTAGGCTTAAGACTACTCTCTTCTCATTAAGTTGTATTCTTAACTGTCACATTGGCCAGGTCTTGATATCAGCGGCAGGCTTCAGCGGATGCACCTTTTGGCAGTGCTTTCTGATTAAAAAGGCTTAATTTTATTACTTTTAACCACACTTGTCAGTTTGAAAGCATTAATTTAATTTTGTGTGCGTGTGTATATATCTCTAGAGAGATTATTTGTGACATGAAGGATAGAACACAGAGAAATTTCATGACTTTTCATTGATATTTTTTTCCCTCCAAGCTATCCTCTATTGCTATTTCTGCTTTAAATTTATTTAAGCCTTAGGTTTGTTAAATATCATTAAATTTATGTATCAACTTTTGATTTTAACTTGAGAATCATATAGTGATTGTGAGCAGAGAGCAATACCATCTTGAAGTCACTAGGTTATATTTTTTTGTTGGTTTTTTGATATTAAATAATTCCCCTGGGAAAAAAGCAGTAAAGAAATTTAGTAATGCTTTGGTACTACTTTGATCATAAAGATCATAAGCTGATCCTGTTTATGAAAGGTAACTTTTTAGAATTTCAGCGCATGGGATCAGTGTCACTCACATATTTTGGAAGCTGATTGTCTTCAAATATGCAGGGTACCTGCTGAAAATTTGTGAGAGTTTTCTGTCAAGTCAAGGCCTAATTGAAGGTCAGTCACTGTTGAAAGGAATACTACTCTCTTTGCAATACTCCAGCTTTCAATATCAAACACTAAATAGAAAAATAGAATAGCTGATAGTATAGAATTCTGAGGGGGTTTTTTTATCATGTTCAAATCAATATTAATGTTTATCTTCTCTCCTGTAGTGTCAGGTTTGTACCATAACCTTAATAAGAAAAAAAAAGTGGTTAGTAAGCATAAACTTACCAATCAGAAAGCTGATTTGGAAGACTACGTTGATATAGAAGTATATTGTCTGATGTCTGCATAGCTCTTGCTTTTTATTTGTTTAGTATTCCTCATAAAATTATCAAAGTGTTAATCCAAAGGTATTTATAGTAGCTGAAAGGGTTTTGTACCAACAGATTTTTGTGGGTACAAATTCTAATACATGAGCAGATGGTAGCACCTGCAAAGTTACAGATTTATGTATCCCTTTGTGCAAAAAACAAGTCCTATTGTGTTTCTAAAGATTGATTGCTGAGAGTTTACTTCCAAAAAACACTGTAATAGCCGCAATAAATATAAATGCTAGTCAGAAAAGGCTAGTCATTTAGGAAGGTTACCTGGGAAGATGTTTGCTGCATATGAAGGTTATTACAAAGAAAGGCCAGTTAATTTTCTGTCTGCTGCCTTCTCATTTTGTGTATCCAAGGTGTAAATCACCCTGTTAAACTCTGAGTATATCGAAGTCTTTTGGTTTAACAAGATGCGTTGAAAGGTTTCACTGGATGCAGATCTTATTTCATGTGGTGTTAAAATGTTTCCTTTCTTTCAGTTCCACAAAATTTGACATAGTTGTTATTGAAGGCTTCTCCACTGGACTTTGGCACTGATTGTTATTCCTTACCCCATTTTATTTTCCACTTTCACTAGTTTCATTAAGTATCACTAGATGAGGATGAAAAAGATGGGTTGGAGGTCACATAATTCTTGCCAATTTGTAATTATGTCCCTATTATCTCTAAAATCAAGACTGATCTTATTAAGTAAGGAGTTTTCCCTCCCACTCCCTTGGGCATGCTAACCTGATTAACACAAGGTCATTCTCAAATTCTTTAAGTTACTTGAACTACTTGGTTTTTGCCATACCCTAACAAATATGTTGCTTTCCATCCTGAGCAAGTAGGTTGCCTGTTGTGTCACACTTCTGAGTTCTAGATGCTTTGCTGTGTATGTTGACCCTCATATCTTGAAGATCAATGTAGTACACTGCAATCTCCAGGTTTGGTAGCGACCCCTCAGATGAGCCTTCATCGTGGATCATGAATCCTGGAGCAGAAGTGCTCTGCTTTGTCCTGGCTGTGTTCCAAGACAGTTTTATTCTCCATGTTATTTTTCTTTATTTCCTTACTAACAACAGTGAAGCATCTAGGTCTGTTTATCAGTCTTGCAGATTTCAGAGAGTTATTTAGCTACCAGGGCATCCTGGCAGACATCTCAGTACGGTTTCAAGACATTGGATTTCAATTGTTTCAGATGTCTGCTCTCAATCTTTTTTAATTTTGTTTTATTCTTTTAGAGAATTGTGGAGAAAATACTGCCTTGGGCCATGTGATCTATACTTTCTGTGCTGCCTCATGCATTGTATATTAAGCACCATGGAAATCACTCTTAAGCTCAATACTGTGTCCAATTCTCCAGCATACAACTTAAATACAGACTCCAGTAAGTCAGCACGAAAGGTCACCCTTCAAAATATGGAATTCCTGTCCAAGGGAAGAACAGCAACACCAAGCACATTCTTTGATATTTGCTGGGTAATTGAATACTTCTCCCCTCTTCGGGAAGCTCTCCAATGAATTCAACTTAGAAGGTGTCAACACAACTATTGTCCACCTACTGGGCTGTAAATCTTATTGACATCCAGGTCATACTCAGTAAGCTTTTTCAGTATGTAGTAGTACATTTTAATGTGTTGGGCAATCAGCTGGAAGCAAATTATTGAGAAAAAATTAAGACTGGTTTTGCCTTTTATGTTGCAAATTGTTGCCTTAAACTGTAGGCGTCTGTGTGAAGGTGAAATGTCCTAGCCCAAAGCACTGGCAATTTACCTGTCTCTGCATGACATTAGTAATTATTGATCAGCAGCTGCAATACGAACAATTCTGTGCTGGTTTAGAAATGATGTAGGCGTTGGATGCATTTACAGTAATTACGTATTTACAGCTAAAATCAGAACTGAAAGAAAAAAGATACAAGACCCTGTTCACAAGATGTCGTGCCCTCCTCTTTTGTGTTTGAAAAATAAAGCAAATGTTCCTGTAATCCATGGGCACCAGGCACATATGCACTTATTACCTTTGCATAATGTATGCACCACTTATTTCCAGCATCCCAGTGGGGTCTGTTTGCTATTTTTTGTTTGTGATTTCAGTTCATAAGTAATAGGTCTTTTTGGAAACAGTAGGAGAGAATTTTTCAAGAATCTATGTAGCCTTTTGTGACTCCTTACACTGTGAAAGATTTGGCACTACTGGAGCTGGCCTCTGCCTGAGGTAGGTAGGGATATAGGTTTCACTAGGCTCTCCTGGATGGGAGAAGTGGTTTGTAATAAGCATTAGGATGTAATTCGTTCTTTCCTAATCCTTGCAGGGAATGAACAGTTCACTTCAATAATTCATTAGAATGATATTATATTCTAAATTATGGTGCAATAATAATAAATACATTGCGACATGCTATAAAGGGGAGCTTTGAAATGAAATTGTCTTCTCTAGATGTCATTCTTTGTGTTGCCTAGTTGTCTAATCTCCATTTTGTTCTCTTTATTCTCTTTTACTCAGCTATTTATGTTGTTTTGGAGAAATCTGCATGTTCATCACTGGTTTTATTTGCTGTTTTTATTGTGTGAGAGACTTTGGTAGAGAAAGATTGAGAACAGTTCTCTATTATATTTCCACATGTATCTGGGCATCACAGCTGAACGCTGGTTGTTTCCAGCTGCCTGACATGCTTTGTTCTACAGGAAATTGCAAGTCAGCTTCTTGGTTCTCTCCTGTATTGGTAAATTTTAGACAAATTTAGAGTATGAAGGTGGCATCTTCTGAGATCAAAGATCTCATTTATAAAGACTTGTTGTGCCCTTGTTGTTCCAGTGCCAAAGCTGAGAGGAGGAGGTGTGTGTGCATGGGGGGAATGTGAGACTCTTGCTGCTTTTAATCAAAATTGTTGCTCATTTTTCAGTTTTGCTGTGTAATGTATGTTTTATACCAGAGATTATTCAACTCTTGAGCCTGCTGGACTCTGACATTTGTCATTATATTAAAAGCTTATTAAAAGACAGCAAATAATACACTTTAACTTATGACTGAAATTCAGACAGACAAATCCAGCTGTTTCATGTAAAAATAGCTACAGATGTCCTCAACAGGAAAAAAGGTTTGCACACGTTGTTATAGCAACAGAAATTCAGTAGAACTTTAAGATTACATGTTGTCTATTTTTCCAAAATTTCTATTAAAAAAAAAAAAAGCATCCCAAATAATTTACTTTTTAAAAGAAGCACTCGGATTTAATAGAAAAAAATTATACAGTATGTCATTAATTCCAATATACAGGTGGTTATATCTATCACTTTTGTGTGGTTTCTTTCTGTAAATTTAGGGGACTGACATGTGTCAGCAAGACTAATATTTCATTAGATATGCTTATCATTCTGAATGCTTCTTATTTTTACCATCATCTTGATATGTTTTAGGCCTCTGAAAGTTGCTTTGTCTCCCTTTTTTACCCTACATTTCTTTGTGTTTTGTTGTCTGTCCTAATTTCATAATAATATAAACAATATTTAAATAGGAATGTACCCCACAAACAGTGGAACTAACCTGAGTGGCAAATCTTCAAATCATTATTCATTTCATACAATTAATACTTAACTTCTCTTGCCTTTCTTTCTTTCCTCTCCCTTTGACTGACAATCTAAATATTTAAATTGTAGGCTCTTTGGGTCAGGGAGCATTTTCTGCTGTGCGCAGTAGCTGTCATTTGAAATTCCACTGGAATACAAGAAATGGCAGTCTAGATATTGAGACTTTTAATATTATCACTATATTTCTGTACATTCATGGGGGTGACTAGAGTGAAAGCGTTGCCATTGAGGGTTGTGTGTGAAGGAAGCCTTTCATTTCCAGTCACCACCACACGTCTCTTACCACTGTCGGTCGTTTCTGCTTTGCTTTTGCTGCTCCTTTATCCCATTCGGCCTTTCCATTGTGCCTCCAAGCTGCTTTGCTTTGTATGCTCGCTCACTAGCACGGAGGTGACAGGAATACTGTCCTCAGAAGTGCTGAGTGACAAAGAAGACATGATTAGGATTCTAGTCACTGTCACTTGGCAAACTAATACATGGAGTTGCAGAAGGAACAGTGTCTGAACAGAAGAGTAGCGTGAGGGCAGATGCAGAGAGCACGGGAAGAGGTAGCATAAGAAGCCAGTAGCGTTCTGTTTTGTCACATACAGTGTCGTTTCTTTGTGATGACCTTATCTATGAAGCTACTTCAGGAATTTGTAAAAATGGTAACAAAAAAGGATGACCAGTTCATACAGATAATTCAGTTAAATATCCAAGCGCTGCACCACTGTAACTGAGACAAGGAAGGGAGGAATGGGTAGGTATCAGAATGTTCCTTACGAGTTTGCAAGAATGGTCCAAACCTGTGAATAGCAAAGTGTAATATTATCTTTCAGAATTTTCTTGATTTGCATGAAAGCAATTTTGCTGATAAAAATGTTCTAAAATAACTTGGGGATAAATCGAAGGTATCCATTGATTGGAGTGAAGGTAATTTTTTATATGCAGCTAAGATTGAAAATTCCTTCTCACTTGGACTGAATAAATAATTTCAATCTTTCAGTTTCTGGAAAGTATAAAGAGCCTTAGTTTTTTAATTCTAAGTTATAATTTGAAATATTCCTACTATTGTGTCCAAACATACAATGAACAAATGTCTAATACGTGGAAAATTAATATAAGAAGTATGAGACTATTAAGCGTATTTTAATGATGCTTCAGTGTAACTTATATTGCAGAAGGAAGTTTATTTTTACTTTTTTCATTGGACTTCAGGTTTGTTTCCATATGAACCTAAGTCTTGGAAATTTTTATGACTAATAAAAATAATGTTATTCCTTAGGTCATAACTTAAAAGAACTTAGGTCAGCCTTGTACCCTGTAGGAACATACTAAGTTGAATCATCTGAGCAAAAACAGATCACGAGAGAGCAGTAGATGAAACTATTACAAGGAAATCTGCTGCTCTTTCCAATCTGGACAGGATAGTAACCATGTCAGCTGAAGGGGAATGTTATGGAGCTGTGAGAGGAGACATCTGGGGATGTGAGATAGTAGTTGTAGAAGAAGTAACATCAGCAACTGATTTGAGGACATCTGTGTGATGGGATATATCATATAAAGAGTATATGGCATCAATTCTCTCTGCTAAAATCCAAACACCTATGGACCCCTGAAATCTGCTACTGTTTGGATGAAAAACAACAATTTATGTCAAACAAAATCTATATGGTCCTGATTTTGCATATGTATCTATAGTTCTGAGTTCAGGATCATAGGAACACCACGTTGTCTTTCTGGATTCTGAGAGCTGCTGCTCTTATTGTATCTGATACCTTAATGAATCCAGAAAATGCAACTTTTTCCAGGAAGACATTGCTCCTAGTTTTTCTATTTGAGGTATCTGTGTGTTTGTAGGTATCTAAGTATTGTAAGTAAGCCTGGATAAATTAGAAAAGTGTTCCACGTGGTCTTCAAGTACAGAGAGAAGAATTGGCTTTGTAGTCAGACTCCTTTAAGGTAATTCTTTGTAGTAGCCTTTTGTCACTGCAGTTTGTTTTCTTTTCTTTGTCAAAAAGACATAAAGTTGAACATAAACCATTTTTGTAATTGAAATCAGTAAAAACGTTAACTTCTTGCATTGCATCCTTGTCGTGTAATTACCTTTTTAAGACTTTAGCTTCAAATAACTGAATTGATGATTTTTATATGTAGAAATGATTAAAAATAACAGCTAGTTTTCAAATTAGTATTGAATGTACCGTTAAATAAATAGATAAATAAATGAGTTCTAGGCCTGTTGAGATAATAGAAAGCAAAAAGTTAAAGAAAATAGGGAGCATAAAGAAAAGAGATATATAAACATACAGAATGTATAATTAATTGGCTCCTTAGCCTTATAAATAACAGACAGTAATTATGTTACACATAGTTGCATACAGAATATACCAAATATATGCAGAAGGATCGCTTTGAAAAGACCCAAGCTAAGTACTGAGGTGCAGCACTTAAGGATGGAAATAGCTTTTCAGGAGACCTCTTCTGTTCTCTGCTATCCAAAAATGTTGTTTCTCCAGAATTTTTACTGTCATCTACTTTGCACATCAAGTCTTTCATGAACAGCATGGATTTTTCTTTTTAGATCTAGTTCACATGAGGATAGTTCATCAGGGGCATCCTCCCTGGCGTGTAATTAAAACAGTGTCCTATCTGAAAAAAAAGCCTATCCTATCTAAAGAATGGACCTGATTGTATAAAATAATTCTGTAACTTGGGAAGGATTTTGCCAGATTCAGTTCAGGAACACGCAATCGTATTCTCAGTCAATGACCTTTTTGCATTGGTTTTCTCATTCCCTGCTTTTATTAGCAGATAATAGTCCAGTTTACAAATACTGGTAAATATTCCCATGAAAACAGTCGATAAGTCAGCATTAAAATCCACTTGTAATTAAATATGAGATGTAGTTCCAGTTCATGCTGTCATGTCCATTCAGTGGGACCTTGCCCAGTGCTCAGTAAACAAATCTAAACAAATGGATGTGAGAGCTTTCAGAGTGAAACTCTTCTGGATTGCCTGCCAGGCTTTCCATTATTCATAATCAAGATTTTTTTTTTTTTTTAATAAGTTGACCTGTTTAATGATAAAAATGCCTGTGAGTATAATTAAATTGAATTCTGTGCTTAAAGTGACCCTCTGATTCATGGGCATTTGCAGTAGAAAGAACAAAAATAAAATTAAAGCCTTATTGAAGGTACAGTAATTAAGTCTCTCAGTTCTGATTATTACCAGCTGGGATGAGAACAGTGGATAGGCAAAGAATATTGCTCACGCAAGAGGCTGCTGGTATAATGGACCTAAAGATCTGTCTACATGGGAGATGCTTCCCTAGGATTTATTTTTATTTTTTAATAGGGCAGACAAGGCTTAGAAGAACTGAAATCATTACAGAATCATTTTTTACAGACAGATTTTAAAGGGTTGGTTCTTCAGTCTTGCATCTTTTTACAGACATAAATGAGCAACCCCAAATGAGGAACAACCATAAAATCTTATTGCCAATGTGAATGCCTGGTAGATTTTGCTTTCATAGAGAGTTGTCTCCCCCTTCCTTAGGTGTTAAATGGAATTGTGAGACTGAGCAGGCTCTGGACCTGGGAACAAGACACATCTTCCACAGACACTCAAAATATCATCCGGTGCCTGTTTTGAATAATTGAGTAACTAATCTGATTCTAAAAGCATGCCTTTCTATTGCTTTGGACTAAGGACCTGATTACAATTCTTAATTAGTTACCTCAATTCTCATTGATTTCAGAGAGAGTCAGGACACACCAATATCTTTGTGATCAAGCTCTACATTTTCTAACCAGAAGACTCTGTTATGTAGGACAGGCACTGGAGGGGGTACACAACATTGCACAATGTTACTGCAGGTTACGTTATGAGGTTAATTAATAAGGGCTATGCTCTGGAGATACTGTGTCTCTTGAATTACCCTCCTTCCTTTTAAGGAAAAGAGCTAAGTGAAATTTCACATGTTTTTAATAGACTAGAAAAACCATAGAAAATAGGGCTGAAAAGCAGCTCAGGAGGTCATTTAGTCCATCTTGCTACCTCACGGTAGAACTAGCTAAATCTAAACCGTATCCTGAGAGGTACTTTTCTGACCTCGCCTCTAAATTTCTGACAGTGGAGATCCCACAACCTCCTTATGCAGGCTATTCCAGTTCTTGGTAATTTTAGTTACAGGTGGAAAGTTCTTCTTACTGCCTAATCTGAATCTCTCCTGTTAATTTTTTCAATAATGTTTGTCTCTTCCTCATTAACACAGAAAACAATCTAATATCTTCATCTGCCTCATCATTTCATATGCGAATTATCACATTTCCATGTGCATCGTTGTTTATTCACAGGTAACATTTTCTAAAACTTGATTATTCATATTGCTCTGTTTGCTTCCCTCTAACATCTGCATTTTTAAAACAAAGATCTTTATTGCAGCTGAAGTAGTTTGGCTATTATCTGGTTGAAAAACAAAACAAACCACAAAACAGAAACCGATGTGATTCCTTGAACCCAGCAGGCATTATGGTGTGTATGCATGTGTGTGCAGAATGGCTGCAGCTTGAGTATTATTTCGGTGAGTAGCCACTGCCTGTGCCAAACATCTCATCTGTGGCACATGTAGGGTCATACGTGACCCTCGAGTGTTCGCGGGGCTGGAATTCACTCGAGGGGCCATGCTGACGTCACTGGCGTAGGAATGGTACCAGGGGCCCAGAAGTGAACTGGGGCGTGCATTCACTCTTTAGCCATCTGTTGTTTTTTATTACAGCCTCCAAATTCTTCATACTTTGATCTTACATTTTTCTCTTAAAATCTGAATGTCCTTCCCAACCCCCCCAGCCTGCCCTCAAAAGGGAAGTTAAATTGTACCCAGTAACAATATGGGAATGACTGAAAGGATACGCCTTGCGAAGGAGTCATCTTGATGTGAAAATGGTGGTGCACATCTGAATTTTGTTCTGCCAGTTTCTCTCTGTTCTTTTACTAAATTCTTTTCAACAAGCATTGTTGTGCGTGCTCCTCTCCTGGATCTCTTACACACAGAAACTGATTGTGGAACACTGGGGTTTTTTGTGCCAAAAAAGCAAATGGATGATTCTTTTAAATCTCTTCTGCATTTGCCAGCCTGAGAATCTTCTGGTGAGTGGCTTAGGCTTCACCAGGGTCTTTAGCAGATGAAGTTTCTTATATAAGAGTTACTAATGTTTGAATTTACTGGCCATAATGGGGAAAAAATCTGAAGTACTCATTGTTCCACTGGAGGATGATGCACTATATCAAGTTGAGTCTCGTAGAACTGTTAAATAAATTACACTATCAATTTTTTAAATTTTGTGTAATTTTGTATTGAATTAACTGCTGAGTGTTGCTATGATATATATATATA
>NW_010336441.1:0-6436 GCF_000700745.2 Antrostomus carolinensis
TCCTGCACCTGGGTCGGGGCAACCCCAAGCCTAAATACAGGCTGGGTGACCAGCTCCGAAGAGAAGGACTTGGGAGTGGTGGTGAGCAACAAGCTAAACATGAGACGACAACGTGCGTTAGCCGCCAAGAGGTCAATAACAGTGTCAAAAGAACCGTGGCCAGCAGGTTAAAGGAGGTGATTCTCCCCCTGTACTCCACTCTCGTAAGGCCCCACCTGGAGTACTGTGTCCATTTCTGGAGCCCCCAACACAAGAAAGACATGGACCAGTTAGAAGGAGTCCAGAGGAGGCCACGAGGATCATCCAAGGGCTGGAGCGCCTCTTCTACAAGGACAGGCTGAGAGGGTTGGGGCTGTTCAGCCTGGAAAAGAGAAGGCTTTAGAAAGATTGTATACAGCCTTCCAGTACCTGAAGGGGGCTTACAAGAAAGCTAGGGAGGGACTTTTCATAAGGGCAGGTAGTGACAGAACAAGGGGAAATGGGTTTAAACTGAAAGAGGGGAGGTTTAGATTAGATATTAGGAAGAAGTTCTTCACTGTAAGGGTGGTCAGTCACTGGAACAAGTTGCCCAAGGAAGTTGTTGATGCCCCTTCCCTGGAAGTGTTTAAGACCAGGCTGGATGAGGCTTTGATCAACCTGATCTAGTGGAAGGTGTCCCTGCTGATGGCAGGGGGATTGGAACTAGATGATCTTTAAGGTCCCTTCCAATCCTAACCATTCTATTATTCTATGATTCTATGACCTTATTGTGGCTTTTCAATACCTAAAGGGAGCTTATAAGAAAGATGGAGACGAACTTTTTAGTTGGGCCTATTGCAATAGGACAAGGGGTGATGGTTTTAAACTAAAAGAGAGGAGATTTAGACTAGATCTAAGGAAGAATATTTTTGCAGTGAGGGTGGTGAAACACCTCAGAGAGGTGGTAGAAGCCCCACCCCTGGAAACATTCAAGGTCCAGTTGGACAGTGCTCTGAGCAACCTGGTCTAGTTGAAGATGTCCCTGCTCACTGCAGGACTAGGTGACCTTTAAAGGTCCCTTCCAACCCAAATCATTCTATGATTGTATGACTCTACCTATTTCCACCAGCAGCATGAACATTCTCCTGTGTTCTAGTAAGCGGATTGACTCTAGGGTCTCTCTGTTCACACCACTGACCCTTGTGTAACTTCTTCATGTTGCACAGTGACAAGGCCATGGCAGCTCCTGTCACAAAGCCTAGTTATTCCATCAAAATTAATCTGACACCTCCTTTAGGTCTGTTAATGAGTATAATTATCTAAACATCACCAAGAGATCAAGACTATATGCCATATAGATCAGGAAAAGCATTCTGGCCTGAGGCAGAGAGAGGTAAGTAGGTCTAGAGTCCGCATGAGAAACAGATTCAAAACATTGATTTAAAGAAATAAAGTTTTCTTAATTTTTCTGGGGCAAAGCTACAGTCATGCCACTGAGTTCAGTGGACGATCAGCATTGGCTTTGCATTGAGGTCACACACATCAGCCAGGGAATGACCCAAATCACAAGCAACTGAGGTGCTTTTGACCATCTCCAAGAGTCCCTGCTTTGTAAACAAAGATTCAAGCGGCTGCCACAAGGCAGACCGAAAAGCAGAGGCGTGATTTAAGTGCGTAAACAGGAGTTACAACCTCAAATACTGCACAGTTAAAGTTGGCAGTGATAGTCACATTTTCCTTTCCTAATAATTGAAAGTAACATGTTCTCTGATAGAAGCGCTAATAATACCTGCTAACTTTTTATTTTCCTTGGAATAGAGATTCTAAATTGCTTTCTCAGAAGCTCAGCAGGACACAAAGAGACATTAAACCCACATAGATAATCAGACAATGTCAAGTACAGCAGGAAACATTTCTTTTTTTTCCTAAATGCAAGCATTTCAGAGGAGCAGGGGCCAGCTTGGAGCTCTCAAAGACCATATATCTGGTGAGGCAGTGGTTTCAGCAGTGGCTGGACTGCTGTTTTTATGGGGAGGCACATGGGTAGCCCCGCTTAGCCCAAGGTCAGAAGTCAGGAAGGGATGATCAGATACCTCTGGCACAGCAGCTTTCAGCTGTCCCCCTGCTCCCTGAGCAGGACACTGCCCACTGCCTATCAGACCTTGTCAGAAAGAGCAGTTCCCACTCAGGTCCCAGGTTGGACTACTGAAAACAGCTGTGGTGAACCTCTACTCCAAATAAAGGGTCACATGGGGACAGACTATGCTGCCTTGTCCCCTGGGAGCACTGGCTGGCTCCTCTTGGCCCATGCACTTGGTGCATGTTTACGGCAACATGTATTAACAATGTCCTTGCCCAAACCAAATGTCAAGACTGGCAGGCAAGAAGGATGGAAACCTGAAAAAAAAAACCCTAGTACAGGACAAGGGAGAAACTTTTTCTGCCACCCTTTCTGTCATACCACAGAACACCTTTTTCCTTCTGCTATCAGGATTGTCTCTCTTGTCAGTCCATCAGCAAGTCAAAACAAGACAGCGTTCCTCTGCTTCTTATATACCAGCTTATTTACAGTCAAATCCTCTCCCTTTATTTTTCTTTCTTTCTGTTTTTTTCCTTTTTTTTTTTTTCTTTTTGTGGTCATGTTTTGTCTCTTTGGTTTGGGAATTTTGAGGGTTTTTGTTGTTGTTCTTTCAGTGCTGCTGAGAGGGTTAGCTTTCCCAGCTTCTCACCAGGCACCTCTGCTCTACCCCCAGCCTGCCGTGATGGGGTGTGCATGGGGAGAGGGGCTCTGAGGGGTGGGTGCTTTTGATGTTTAAAATAAGCCTCTGGGCTCTCCAAAAAGGCCACAATGTTTTATGGCTGGGGAGCAGGTGAGCCATTCACCCGTGGTCACAGACCCACAGCAGGAGTCCCCATCTCCAAACCCCAGGCAATCAATTAGACAACAGATAAAAAAAGGAGCATTATTGTTACTGATTCACAAATCCTGTTATGTTGCCTGGCTTATGATCTGCCATTATGTTACTAATACCCATTTAGCTGATTTACCCTGTAATTTTAACAGCAGATTGAATCTTCTTTGTATAAGTTTGAGCTGGTTTTATTTATCACTTTGGATTTTAACAAGAAAACTTTTTTTTTTAAAAGTAGAAAAAAGTCAAATTTTGAATTTAATAGTTCTAGGGGAAAAAAAACCCCAACATATTAGTGATATGTTAAATTCTAGATTAATATTAATCCAAATGAAATGCCATGCATATATTCATAATACAGATGTATACAGAAATATGCATACAACTGTACTGTTTTCACAGCGTAACCAACGCAACCTAAACGCAAGCAAAGAAACTTTTTTCCCAGCAATCAAAGAAAAAACATGACCGAAAAAAAAGAGACTTTAAAATATAAATTGGGTAAAATTCATTAAGTGAATAAGAGTCCCTGAAAGTTTCACCTCCGTGCCCCAGATCTCCTCTCACTGTGCTATGACAGAGACAGTTTCAGAAGAGCCACCTGATCTGCTGTAACTCCTTAACTTTATTTCTTCAAAGAAAAATTTCCACCTTTTCTTGCTCTGAATCATGTTTTCTGTACTACAGAGGGTAACATATTGGTGGTTGACCATAGTGCCAGCATACGTGTATAAACATAATCTTAACATGTCATCTCTCTCAGAAGCAACACAGAGGCATAGGAAGAGATGAAGAGATTTGCATGCAACGTTCACCCATCCAATAGGTGTAAACATTTATGGGTCTCATCCACTCGAAAATACAGTCTTTCCAGTTCACACACAGAAATGCCACATCAAGTGTGGAGATTTCCATTACTAAAATGGTTGCAATGGCTCAGACCAGAGGTCCACATGGTCTCTGGGTTCTGCCTCTGAGACTACCCAGGTGGGTGATGCCTAAAGGAGAATAAAGATCATGGCGAGCATGTTTTTGCAGAGGGAAGGCATTTGTGGCACAGGGATCTTCTGAATCAGAGGCTGCATCTTCCTCTTTATTAAAAAAAATCCTCAAGAGCTAATGTCACTTTGATCTCATCCACCCAGCCATGACATTCATTTGGAAAAACAGCATCCTCAGACCAAAATACAATTTTGCTCTCAAAGTCAGCAGAAAGTTTGGCAGGACCTGGAGCTGCTCCAGTGGTGTCACAGAAAAGGAGTGCTGCACCTGAAGAGTCAAAAAGAAACATATTTCCAGGGACTTTAGCCAAGTCAAGAAAGCTTACTTCTATTTCAAAATATCACTTTGCTTTTCCAAGATGCCTGCAAAATTGTCTTGATGAATCCTGGCCCTTAAAAGACCACCAAAATGTCAGTATTTGTCATATAAGTTTATTAAGAGCAGATCCCTTTTCAGGAAGAACAACGGGGCAGTGGAGGTTACAATATGGGCTGTTAGGCACCCTGTCACAAAGTTCAGACTATCAACACAGATAAACTGTACAGGACAGTCATTACAGTCCAGGCCCTGATGAAAGTGTTGTCCTTTTTAGGAACACGTTAGGACAGTTTTGACTTAATCCACTTCCACAGGCGATCCAAACACAGCTGGCAGGCATCCTCTCTCGCAGGCAGAGAAAACAGCAGTGCTTCTGGGGCGCTCCCTCCTTGTTCTCTCTCTCGGTAGTCATTTTTTCCAAACATTCAGCCTAAAAGTCTTCTCCTTCAGTCTCTGTCTTCCCTTCACCTTCAGTGTACCAAACGTCCCTTTCCAAATTTCTCTTCAATGCTAAAAGACTCGCTTCTTCTAATGGTCCCTCTGTTCCTACAATACCCCCACCTTCCATTTGTCACTGATGCTAATGAGCATATTTAACTTTTAAAAGAATTGCCTCATGAATCAGCAATTTTACTACAGTTACTATTTTACTTGCTATATTCCAAACTCCAGATCTCACCAAGGACAACCAATTGTTCGTGATGGGCTGAATCAGAACACCCTTACCCTGCGTAAGCCCATGTGGTTCATTGTGCTGAATAGGAACAAAATCCAACTCACAGCCATCTTTTTGTCTTCATAAACAAATAAAGCAATGAGAAAAACTCTTCTTTAAACTCTTAGTGTCAATGCTAGGACTCCAAAAGCCTCGTTCTCTGAGCTATCGAAGCACCATTCTTCAGAAATTGTATGTATGAGTCTGTGTCCCTCAAAACAAATTATTTATTGTGCCTTAATTTACAAGTAGTGCTACACGTTGGATTTTTCATCTTAATGAAGAAGAAAAATAAACCTGAAAGTGGTATTTCAGACAGGATGAGAGTCTCTCACTTCTCCCATAGAATCTCAAGATACAGTAAGAAGCAATCTCAAGATACAGTATGAAGCAATCTCAAGATACAGTAAGAAGCACAAGAGCACTGCAGAGGAGAGATATCAATGCATATTGTACAAAAAAAGGTTCAAAACAGGGAAAATTCCTGATAAAGACACTCCATTGTCACTCTTAAATCTTTCATGAGTGCTGCTCAGCCCTGCCAATATCACTGTACGATGAGGACTAGTCAGAGTGCTACCTTTCAGAAGTGTTTTTTCCCTATTTTAAGCTGGGGCAGCACTTGCACGGAGTAGGTGAGCCCAGTGCTCATGCTGTTCTGTGCCCCCTCATTTCATGCTGCCTCTTGGCACAGTTGTTTTTAGTGTTTGGAGCTTTATTCTTCCCCTATCAATTCAACAGTTGAACTGAGTCCTTTCATTTACATGCCTATTAAAGAAGCAATCTTGGTACTTTTGGAGGATAACATTATATATTTTCCACCCAGGGCAGGGACACCCACTCAGGCTCCCCTCACCTTTCCAGCCCCGTGCCAAATGCTAACCAGGAGGGACGGCGTCCAGCTCTTCTTTTGATTAGCAGGGCTAAGGCAGAAACCAGAGGAACAGAAATCTCACTGTGGGGCCCTCATGGCGGCAAATCCTTTGTAAATGACTACGTGGCTTTAAAAGTGCTGATTATACACAATAATGTTTTCAGGATCAGGCCCAACAGCTGCTTTTTTAATTACTTACCTGTACCTCATGGATCTTCTTCCTTTTAAGAGTTTTATCCAAGGTCTCAGCAAACAAGCAGGACAGTGAGGAAAACATTGCCCTCAATTTGTCCTAAGTGATCCTGTTTTTTATCCGGGAACAGGTTCACAGGCTGCCAAAGTGCTTCCCCATGTTAAAACACACACTAAATCCTCTGGCAAACAAGATTACTTATCACTATCTTCTTACCACCAAATCAGTCTACCCCTCATGCCAATGAGAGGGACACACCCCACTGCCCGTCTCACCAGAGGATGGGCATTGCCGCCCGGAGCCCTCGGCAGAACCCCACACCATGTTGGGGCCGTACGCCGCTCGGCTCGGCTGAGTGACTTCCCCGGATAGGGACGTCTGGACTTTGATCCCGGTCTTCGAAGTGAGTTGGCACCTGCCTTCCCCTCTTATCTTACCCTCCCAACCCAGCCGCGGCGGTGGGC
>NW_010336441.1:6578-6779 GCF_000700745.2 Antrostomus carolinensis
CCCGGGCGGTGGCGGGGGGGAGCTGCCGCCAGCGAGGGCTGTCCTGCCTACCGGGAGGCACCGGCTGCAGTTCGGGAAGTCTGCCCCGATCCCCGCGCAGCCCAGCCATCCCCAGCGAACCAGGGCATGATCGTCTGTGTCTCCGGAGCGAGCAGCGAGGGAAGGCAGTGATGCGGCAGCGCCAACCTGAGCTCCCCGCCC
>NW_010336441.1:6965-8492 GCF_000700745.2 Antrostomus carolinensis
CGCGGCAGCGGTGCTGACGGAGCTGGAAATCGTAACAGCGCAGAGCCAGCCCTCCCAGCGCTGGGAAAGCTCAGCTCCGCGCTCCCAATTACGAGCGATTTGCAAAGTGGGAGAGAAATCTCCCTCTGCTAAAAAGGCTGCATTGAGGCACCCAGGGAGTCACGGGATTTTCCCTGATGAGGAACGACAACCTGGTGAAAAGGGCAAAGGGGAGCAACACCACCCTGTGCGCACCCCCGAGCAGCTCCCTCAGTGGGGTGGCAGCACCCGTCCCCCCGGCCTCAGTCCCCGCGCCCTGTCCCGTCACTGCATCATCACCCCTCTCCTCAGATCCGCATGTTTGCTTGACCCCCGACATTTCAATGTTCAGGACAGCACGCAGCCCTGGGCAGGGCCAAACCTTTGCTTTAGGACTGGTCTGAGCCCAGGCGAGACACCCGGCCCCTTTGCGGGGCTGCTTTCGATACTTCTTGGTGCAAATGAAGAAGTGCAGCGTTTTTATCTTCGTGTATATGCAAACTGTCCCCCAGTGATAGCAATCAATGACAGAAAGTTTCACATGACAGCAGTCACTGAAGCGAATCGCTTTAGGGAAATACATTTCTCTCCTAAGAGCTGCTAGCTGTAGCAGAATAGAGTATTTCCAAATAAATTTTACAGATAAAGCAGTCCATTTAATAGCAATATACCCACTAACAATTCGAAGATTTTGAATTTCTACCAAGAAACATTTGCTTTGATTTGTCATTGTCATTTTTGAAACAGGTTGTTCTAGCGCAGCATAAAAAACAAGGGACGAATCAATCACTACGGGCTGCTGGCAGCTTCCTTTCTCCTCCCTCTCTGCTCCAAGGCTGGAGATGGATAGATGTAGTGAAGGAGACATACAAAATGCTGTTTGCTTGTTCTACTTTACAGGAGAAATACAAGTAAGAGCAGAGGTTCAGATCCACTTCCAGATTTGCTGCAGAGAGGACTGCTCCAAAAAATAGGGGGTGTTGGGAGGTTGCCTTTTTTTTTTTTTTTTTTTTAAGCAGAAAGCCAAACTCAGGTAGCTTGAGTATCCTGTGTGCCTGTGCTTCCCTCTGCATCCATGACTATCTCTTTTATGCTCCAAATTCCTCAAAAAACCCCTTTCCATTAGTTTTGGGAAACTCCTCACGCTTTCTTTGTCACAGTCTGACCTACAAAGTCCAAAAGATACAGCTTCTGCAAGCAAATTCCCTGCCCTCTACCTGGTCGTGGGCAGGATCAGCGTGAAATGGGAGGCCAAGGGAGGGTTGGGGCTTGCACCCCTACCACACAGCTCCTGCACAGCACATCACTCACCAGCTGCCCAAGGGGCAGTCCTGGCCAAGGAGTGTACTGAAATGGGAATGCGTTGCCATTCCATATCAAACCTGCTTCAGCTATGCCAGTGAAAGGCTCCCGCCTTGCTCTGTGACTTTTAGCAGCTTGCATCTCCACAGCTTTCAGCCTGCCCAGCTGTCATTAAAGCTGGGGAGACCTGAGGACATTTGGCCTTCA
>NW_010336441.1:8514-15733 GCF_000700745.2 Antrostomus carolinensis
CCTCGGAGATTACACAGGCTGGTGTCTGGGAGGGGCAGGAGAGGAAGAAAATTAAACTCTGAAATATCTAGCCTTTGTACTGGAAAAAGAAAACAAGCAAAATCTACTTCTCTCTACCTCTGATTCAGGACTGTGCTTGCTGTGTAAATCCACCCCTACACCAGCAAAGCATTTAAGCAGAGTAATGTAAACATATGCCTATATTTCATTAGCAGTAACTTTAAGTCAACATATGTCTACATGAAGTTAGACCTCAAAGAGTGAGTCAGAGCCTCAATCAGTGCTGTAACTCACCTAAAATAATCTAAGCCTTCTCTAAATGCACATAGCTTTAACCTGTCACATCAAATGAAAATTATATATTTAAACTATAATCTTCCTGTTCTCTTAGTCATCAAAAGAAGCTAGATTAAGTCAAAAAATGAGAGCATGGGTGCTGCTCAACTGGCTGAGGAGGAGGTGGGCTCATAGAGCAGGATACTCAGCTTGAACCAAGGGGTATTTCTGCCTTCCAAACCGGAGCCACCCCCAAACTCAGCTCCCCCTTCAGCCCCATCCACACCACTCCTTTCTCCTTCAAGCAGGAAACAGATTGAAACACTGTTTGTGTTGGTGGCTTTATGTTGTCATCTCCCCTGACAAGTGACATTGGCTGGATGTGGCCTTGCTAAGTGACAGTTAATATTTCTACACATGAGCTTGTTCAAGTGTAAGGCAGGCAGAGATAAGGTCAGACTGCAAACACCCATCAAAAGATGCCATTGTTTGGTTTGGGTTCAGGTTTGCTTCATTTTGTTTGTTAGTACCATGAAAAATGTGAATAGGAGCTCTGTCCTTGGGTTTTTCCGAATGCATGTGCTGATAAGACAGTTGTAGGGGAAGGTGGAGAAGCACTTGAAGCTAAAAAGGGTAAGTGATTTACAGGCTGCATTCTTGATGTAGGTACAGGATGTTTTAACAGCTTTATTACCTGACAGCACTGGAAGTTTCAAGGCTATTCACTTTAATGCAAAATTAAATCCAATTTTCATATAGAAATTTTCAAGGTTTTTCTACACTGAATCTACACATGGATTTATTTCAGTCAGGAGGAGGACTTTTGTTGAAATAACAGCATCATCCCTTCAACGGGCACAGTTTATGCCATAAAAGAATTAATATCAGTGCAGATTAATCTAATATGAGGAAAATAATTACTAATAAAACCTACTTGTATAGTAGCAAAATGCTTTCTACCCTCAGATTTACAGTGTTTTAATACTACTGATGCAAAACCACATCTTTGGCAGGCAGTGCAAGCTCTATGGGTAAACTCAGTGCACCAGCTACCTCACCACACAGGAAGCTTTATCTATATTCCCCTGTTAGAGGGAAGGTGGGAACAGTGCTCACTTAATTATATCAAAACGCTTCAAGTTCTACAATAACTTGTGCAAACAGCATTGAAATACCTCTCAGCATCAGCAGCTAACAAAATAAGTGGGTAGCCAGTGTTGTGTACTATTCCCCCCAGCTGACTCCTGCACTGGCTGATGCTCCTGGGGCTGCATCTCTCCCTACTTTAATCTTTCAGAGCACAGAAGGGCTTCTCCTGTTGACCTGCACCCACCCTGTGTCCTGTGTTGCCTCCTTACCCTACCCACTTCTCTGTTGTGCTTGAATGAATCAGCAGGTAGGGTTTTAAGCTGTGTGTAGGTAAACTTAATAACATTTTTGTAATCTAGATATGCTTGTCTAACCACTGTCTTCTGTTTTCACTAGGATAGAGTTAATTTCCTTCTTAGTAGCTAGAATAGCACTGTGTTTTGGTTTCAGTACAGGAATTTTTAATGAGAAGGACATTAATAAAATACTGATGATTTTAGTTGTTACTAAGCAAATCAAGGGCGTGCCAACTTTCCATGTTTTGCTGGTCTGCAGGTGCAGAAGAAACTCAGGGGTAATGTAGTAAATGAGCAAACCCAAAGTGGCATTTGGATATGCCAATGAAATATTCCATGTCATATAATGTCCTGTTCATTATATTAATGAGAGTTGACCAGAAGTCTGTCAGGATCTCTCTCTCTCTTTGGGAACTGTGTTTTCTGAATGCATGATTGCCTCTGTTCTGCAATTGCTATCCAGGAACAGGCTCGACATCGGTCAGCAGGTGGTGAGTAATTGCACTGTGCATCATTCATTTGTGTATTCCATTACTACTGTTATTAACATTAATATTGTAATTATTATTTTATTTCCAATATTAAATTGTTTTTATCTCAACCCATGAGTTTTGTCACTTTTACCTTTCTGATTCTCTCCCCCATCCCATTGTGGGAGGGTGAGCAAGCAGCTGTTTGGTGTTTGGCTGCCAGCCAGGCTAAAACCACCACACATTGCCTAAAGAGCAAAGGAACCTGAATTTGCTTGTTTCATATCCCATTTCCACTCACTGCCACAGCACACTGATGGGTACAGCCAGTCCTGGGCACAGGTGGCATGTGGAGAGGGTTGGGACGGGGATGGTCTCAGGGAGGGAGGAGACGTTTCCTCCCTTGGCAGGGTTGGGTTCAGTGCTACAGCAGAAACAGAACTACAGCTCTATTGAACCTGGTTGCTGAATCTGTTGCAGCACACTACATCCTAACAAGAAGCCAGTTATGAAAATGCTGGAGGTATAAAAAAAAAAAAAAACACACAAAACTCTGACAAAGAGTTTCTTATTTGGAGGGAAAAATCTTAAGCTGCTCATAGCCGTTCACACCCCAACTTTGCATACATGAATAAAGACAATCAGTAAAAGGACATGAAAAAGTCAGTTCATTGAACTGCTTAAATACACCAACCAGGCTTTAAAAGCTTCTTTAATTGATCTTCACAAAGGATATGGTGTTATTAATATTAGTTTTGTTTATGCATGCCTAGTACCAGCTTGTACCCTTTATTTGTAAGAATGCATGCTAGTAATGCATAAATAAAATTTTATTCAGAGGTATGAAGTAAGGTGTTCTGATTTTCTTTAATGTACATTTTTTGCTAGCTAAGCCAAACTCTTACAGTCTCATTATTTCTGGATGAGACTATGGGGCTTTGCAAAATGCAAAGAACTTCAGTGAGTCCAGGAGTGTCTTCATCTCCTTCTGAAGGTGTGAATTTATTCCGTAACCACTTACAGTAACACTAACTCAGTGCAAGACCTCAGAAGTACGGACTGTGACTTTTCATTTCGTCCTGTGTAAAACCTCTAGTCTGTACTCATCCTTTTGTCATTCTGGTCATTATTATTTCCAGTGCTAATTACTGGTAGAGCCTGAAGCAATCCATTTACTGAGAAGAGCCAACACCGCACCTTACAGCGCAGTCT
Source organism: Antrostomus carolinensis (assembly GCF_000700745.2). Classification (NCBI taxonomy): domain Eukaryota; kingdom Metazoa; phylum Chordata; class Aves; order Caprimulgiformes; family Caprimulgidae; genus Antrostomus; species Antrostomus carolinensis. The sequence goes on from NW_010336441.1 coordinate 11,858, forward strand.
CCTAAGGATGGGAGCAGAAACGTGCTCATAGGCACAGGCTCCTGGTTTGCTTCTTCCTTGAATGGTTGGCACTGAGGGCTCAGTGGATGCTGGCCACGGCCTGTGCAGGGCAGAGCTGGTATCAACCCACGGTCCCTGTCCTGCAGGAAGAAACCCAGCCATGCCCGGGTTTGGGGCACCCTCCACTGCGCCCGCTCCACACAGACCCGCAGCTGACAGGGTGGGCAGGCTGCCAGCTCTGGACATCATCCATCTCCTGGCCAGCATGTGCTGGTGGGTATCATCCTCTCACCTACACATGCTGGGATTTGGCTAAACAACAGTTTGTCTTTCAGAGAGGAACCCCAGACTGACTTAAGGCCTGTGAGCAACACAAAAAACTTCTGCTTCTACTGATAAGCTGTCTGAATAGCCAGCCATTCAAACTGTAGGGTGTTTTGCCTTGTTTCTTGTTATGCTTTTGACATCCTGCCCAGGGGAGTTGCTTTGTCCCTCTGTCAGCAGATACAGACTGCCATCGAGCTGCCTTTTGAGTTTCTTCTAAATAAACTGCCCCAAAATTTCCCTGCAGTCATCTTAAATTGTAAGCAGGTGAAGACAAGGACCTCACATCTTCTGTGTTGGTGCAGTGCAGGAAGCTGCCTGGTGCCAAGCACGTGCAGGGCCTTTGGGCACTGGGGGTTCCTTGCCACTGCCACAAGGACTTGTTAGCCATAACCATTAACACGGTGCTGCATTTCTCCCCTTGGCTCTTTCCAGCTTGCCCAGGTTTCTTCCTGAAGATGCTGAAGCTATTTCAACGCCACAGGCATGAGGTGAACTCAGCCCTCCCTGTCCTCCGAGGATGGACCCAGCACTGCCAGATACAGCACTGTGGGTTTCCACATCCCTACTGGCCTCACAGCTGGCCAGGGCTCAGAGGTTTGGCCTACAAAGTTGACCTACACAGGGCAGCCAGCTCACTCCTCAGACCCTGCCTGCCTGGGCTGGGCAATCTGGGCTGATTACTTCCCCCATTTGGCAGGCAATTTTCCAGGGTCTGTGTCCCATTAACTCTTCCCATCACTTCCACATTCGTCCTTGAGCAGGAGGCCAGGCTCCAACAGAGTGCCCTGGACACAAGCATGCTACTGGTGCCCTCAGGTGCCACCAAACCTTCCCACATCCCTCCTGGTACAGTATCTGGAGGCTGGGCTGCGAGCCGTTTATGCTTTGACTAAGACACGTGGCTTATTTCAATGAATAATGCAGGTTATGAAACACACGGAGCCATCAGAAAGGTACAGCACAGCCTTCCCCTTGCTGCCTGTGGCATTTCAGGTCTCTCCCGGAAGGAACCTTTGGCACATCTGTGTGGGGAGATGTGGCAGGGGGCAGGGGACACAACCTCGAGAGGCAGGGGCTGGACACAACCAGGGGTCACCATGTCTGCCTCAGGAACCAGTGACCCCCTGAGCTCCACAGAAATGCCTTGACAATGATGATAATCAAATCACATGCTCCAGGGCTTCAACCTGCAAGAATAAGGAAGGCAGGTTTTTCAGCCCCTGCCCACTGCACAATTAACTGGAAGTACATGGAGGCTTTTCATTTGTCTGTGTCTCTCTGCTTTGTCACCCATTTTGAAGAAAAAGAAAAAAAAGAAAAATAAAAAACACTCGCAATTGAGTGGAGGACCCTGAAAGCCATGAAGCGTGTGTCCCACTCAAATGCTCTTATTTCCCTTCAGAAGGGGTTTCAGCCTCCCAACCCAATGGCCTGATCTGGGGGCAGGGAGCAGATGGGTCAGACACAAGGAGTTTGCTTTCATCCTGCACCAGGTGTTATGGCTCGGCAATCTGATCTTCTGCATGCCCATCATCTGCCTTCTGGCCCCATCCTCAGCTGTCCCATCATGAACCTCTCATTATTCCCTTGCATGAGAAACTGAACAAGAGCTTGTGGGGCACATCCACTCTGCAAGATGTTGAGCCTTGCAGAAATGCACACACATGGGCTGGATGCCTAACATCAATCTTTCTTCTTCTCCCTGCGTGGCACCATATTATCTTCTACCTGTCAGTAGTGAGGCAGTCATGAAAAGCCCAGGAGATGGGGAGGAGTCACCATGGAGCTGTGCAGGTCCAGGGGATGGGATGGAGCCTGGCTGCTGGGATGCTGATTTTAGGCTCAGCACGGGGCAGCCAGTGTCTGGGACCCCTCATTGGATGAAGAGCACCTGCAGCCTCCCTGCAGGGACGTCCTGCGGATGAGGCCAGCCGGGGCAGATCTCACATCTCCTTGCCTCCTGAAGGAACACCACCACCCACACAAGGATGCAATCCCCAGGAAATAATGATTGAAAACCAGGTTTAATATAACTCCCAATCTTTCCCTTCCAGCCTTATCTGCCTGCAAATGTTTTCTCAGCACTGACTGATCTGAGTGCTGTTATTGGGTATAAAGCTTGAGATGAAGGTTTTGATGGAGCTTGATTGCAGTGCCAGAAAACCGTTCCCTCAGTTATAGCTCTGATAAATGGATCTCTCTGAGCTTCTGAGTTTAATGTGATTTTTTTTTATATTTTATCAGCATGTTCCTGTTCTGGGCTGGTGAGAGAGCAGAAGCCAAGGGGAAGGTATCCAAATAGCATATATTTGATCTGGCTTAAAACAAGGGCTGTCAACAGAAAAGTTTCAGGTTATTTGGGTTAAAACCAAGTACACCAAAGTTTCCAAATTTAAAAATCAAAGTACTGTATTCTCCTGTTTTTATCTTTTCTTGGCATTTTAAAGAAACACCGGTATTTCTCAGAGGAAAAATAGTTCCCAAAACACTTCCAGCATGTTTCTAGAAAGCTTGCAGGATGCTTTTTCCCAATGCATCAGCAAAGGAGAGATCCAGAGGCACCAATCCAAATTTGCCAGTGAGCACTCAGCCCGGGTGCCACCTCTGCACAGCCAGTGAGGACCAGAGCAAGGGATGGCGACATGCCACCCTGCGTGGCAGCAGATGCCCACAGCAGGGCTGCACCCCACCTCAGCAGGACCAAGGCTGGCAGATGCACCATCGGGAGCAATGGGAGATCCATCTTGCAAACAAAGCCCTTGGCAACAGCCTTGAAGGCAAGATGAGCCCATCTCATGGGCAATCACCCACTCTGCCCTGCATGTGTCCTGCTGAGTCCTGTATTGATCCAGCAAAGGCATTTAATGTTGTTAGACAAGTTTAAAATTCACTGATACATCAAATGTGTTGGTAAACACTCACCCTGATGGATAAAGGGGGCCTTATTAGACGGCTGCAACGCAAGCCTGGGGTTGCTCACTGCTGTTCCGACGGACGACAGGATTTCACCAGCCTACATGAGGTGGCACCTGCCAGCAGAACTGCACTGACACAACAGAAATGAAAACCAAGCCCCGTTTAAGTCTTCAGACTTTTCACCTGTTTTTCAGCTGGTGCTGAAGGCAACAGAGCTGCATTGTTACAAGTTTGAGGGGAGACCTAATTGCTATCTACAACTACCTGAAAGGAGGTTGTAGCGAGGCGGGTGTGTGGTAACCAGTGATATAACAAGAGGAAATGGCTTTAAGTTACACCAGAGGAGGTACAGATTGGATGTCAGGAAGAACTTCTTCACTGAAAGGGTTCTCAGGCCCTGGAACAGGCTGCCTAGGGAGGTGGTTGAGTCACCGTCCCTGGAGGTGTTTAAAAGATGGCTAGGTGGGTGCTCAGAGATATGGTTTAGTAGTGGACAGGTATGGTTGGACTTGATGATCTCAGAGGTCTTTTCCAACCAGGAGATTCTATGATTCTGAGGGTACTACAGGATGTGGCCCTAGCCCTTACTCATTATTTTAAAGAAGCATTTGGGGCACTACAACACCAGCAGGA
>NW_010336441.1:15759-28562 GCF_000700745.2 Antrostomus carolinensis
CAGAACACTCTGAATCCAGCTGAACACAACAAGCTGATCTGCTGTTGAGCATCACACTGGTATAATATGGGAGACGAGAAATCTGATGCAATATTACCTTCAATGATACTGATAATTCAAAAAAGTTTTCCTAGAAGCCCAATAGAAGTGAAATAATTTCTGACGTAATTCCTTTTTGAAATATTTCTGCTTGGTTTCAAGATGATTTCCAAAAAATGATTTTTTTTTTTCACAAAAGGAATAAAGGTCATTCAGTAAACATTTATTTCTTTAGAAACCTGTAACTGATGTATAATGCATTGCCATGTCAGAATCTGAAATAAAATTATAACTATTGTACCTTTATTTTCCTTCAGGGGGACCTTGTTTATCAGTACAGTCCTCCATCCCCCTGCCTGCAACCCTGCTCTGCTACACTACCTTCTGTTACCCAAGAGTATTATTTGCAGTAATTTAGTAAATTGAGCAAAACCACTGGCTCCACCAATATTTATCAATGCCTTCTAAGTATTTATACTTGAAAAAATGTACAGGTTTTTTTTTTTTCCATGTTGGATTTTTGAATGGGTTTTTTTCAGGTGAATGACAGTGAATATTGGTAGCCAAATATTCATCTTCCCCATATTTTCCTGGGTGAATTAGATAACTCAGACTTTATGTCTTCTATGTGGACAGCTTCCAACTTTACTGCTTGAGGGCTTGTCTGGCACATGAGGAGAGGAACTCATGGATGAGGACACAACCTGCAGAGCAGGGAGAACAATTCCCACTCCTGGCCCGTGGAAGGCAGGTCCCCCGGGACCACCAAGAGCTGCAGCACTGAAGCCCTGCGTGCCAGCGGGTGCCCTTGGTCTGTCCTTCAGCTGCTGCTAAAACATGTCTTTCTCTGAAAACATGACTGGTTGGGGATGGGAGTCCCCCTTATTTTTGTACACTAGGCTGGCGCTCACAGCACTCACCTTTGATAAGGGGCAGCCCGAGTGTATTTAAGAGTCACTAAATTGCCAGTGGGACAGGGATCAGACCCTGCTCAAGTGCCAAGCTGAGAAGCCCTGCTCCTTCTCCTCTGCCCCACCAGCAGCCACAGCTCAGCTCTGCCTGACAGAGCTCAGGTCTCTCCACAGCCACGGTTGTCACAGCTCGAGTGTTTGGCTTTAGCCCTCTGCCACTCTGCCATGTGAAAGATGAGCATGAAGATGTGGACATCGTGGGAGTGTACGCAGTGTCCAGCTGAGTATTTATATATTGATTCCTCATCGCTCTCTTGCAGAATCACAGAGTCACAGAATTGCCTGGATTAGAAAAGACCTTTAAGATCATACAGTCCAATCATTAACCTCACACTGACAAGTCCCCGACTAAACCATGGCCCTAAGCACTATGTCTACATGACTCTTAAATACCTCCAGGGATGAGCACTCCAATGTTCCAATGCCTGAGAACCCTTTCAGGAAAGAAATTCTTCCTAATATCTTATTTAAACAACCGTTGGCACAACTTGAGGCCATTTCCTCTTGTCCTATCACTTGTGACTAGGTTGAACAGACCAACCCCCCTCTTGCCAGGCAGTTTTTTATGAATGGCATTTTTTAATCATGAAAAGGATATTTAAAGGAAAAAAACAAACAAAAAAAACAAACAAAAAAACCACCCCACAGATATTTTCAACTTGTTCTCCTTATAAGAAGTTTATCATCTCTAGCTTATATCCCTTTCTCAATTTTATTTTTTTCCAGAGAATTAAACTATGGTCTGCCCTGTATCAGGGTGTGTTGTGTGGACCCAGACATCGGGGTGTCAGCACCTCCTCAGGCTCCTCTTTTGCACGGGTCAGGCCAGCAAAACTAGGTGCCCACAAGTTTGAAGCTTATTAATCTTTAATACAGATGAGCCATAAATGTACCTGTCCTTGTTTCCTCTTGTTCATTAAATCAACTCCCGGCTTTTTGGGATTCAGGAAATGGCATTTTAATTAAGAGAGGAAAAATTCTTTCTATCTGGAAGCAGTTCTCAGGTTAACCACTGCAAAACATATCCCACAGCATTTTACTCAGTGAATAAATGTTGTCCAGTTAGTTCAGCCCACAGCTCCATAAAGTGCAGCTCTGCCCATTGAGGACATTTGCCTGCACAAAGCTGCTAAGGATGCAGACCCCTTCTGCTGGTATTATTTAAAAGCCTCGGTGTAATTAAATATGTCAAACTCACATTTTCCCTTTCTGGTCCTCGAGCACTGGAAAGCTGTGGGCGGTCAGATGAACCCACACTTCTGCTGTGGGACACCCACAGCAACATCACTGTCTCTGCGCCCCGAGGTCTGCACAGTCATCACAGGGAGATTAAAAACTAATAAAATGCAGTAAATATGTACGGCGGAATAGCAGTGCATGATGAATGCCTCACAGAAATATGTACATCTGAATCGTCAGTACTGAGCTTCAAATATTAAACCAGCAAATCTTTAAGCAATCAGTATCTCTCACTGATAGTGAGAGATAGAAACTGCAGTATCTCTCACTCAGGTAGCATAAGGTTTCCACTTAAAGCATCGAACTGAGATGCCTGCATTTTCATCCTCCCTCAAATTTCTAAGTACATAAAGTTGTACTTCTCATGCTCCTGAAGGTTATCATGAAGCCATGCTACTCGTTAATATAGAAAAAGACACTTGAGGTGAAAAAAAACCCAAAATGATGCACTTGCTTAGATGTCTAAGAAAATTTTTAATTTCAAAAATACCAAGCTCAGCAGCTTTAAATAGTTACATACTGCACTTTTATGCTGTAATTTGAAGGTTAACCCATACCCTTCGCAATGTACTTAGTACACAGCACACATTAATATGAAGTTACTTTTTAGCACCATCTCACTTTCCACCCTACTCTGAAAGTCAGCTGTTTCACTGTCTGTGCTTACTCTATATAAAACAAAAAACGTTCATCTACTTTCCTATTTTCCTTGGCTCTCCCCAAAATTTCACACGTTAGGCAGCAAGCTTTCATGGTGTTATGGTCAGCCACAAAATCAAGACAGACAGAACAAGGGCTCAGGGCAGCCCCAGAGAGGTATGGGATCAGGGTACAGCAACATGCACCAGACCAACAGCTTCAGACATCATTTATCTTTAAATAATGGTACTGTGACAAATTCAGACCAGTAGCACTGTCATCCAGGTTGAAACAACAGCAAACCCAGTAATTCACCAGTGCTGGGCTAAACTTTGCACCTGGGCACACAAAGACTTACATGGGGGCGGTGGGCAGGCAGCAGGCCGGGCAGGGCACCTGATCCAGTGGCTTGGAGCAGCCGACAGGCTCAGGGAATCCCAAATTCCCCATCAGATGATCCTTTTCCACTGCTGAGCTGCAGAAGTGCCATAGGGCTGTGTTTGGCAGTTCTCATGCCCCAGCTCTTCTCCCCACTCTGTCCCAGCTGCACAGGGGACCTGAAATAACCCATCCCAGCACCTCTTTTGGGGTTGTAAGTTCCCTTTTTGGCAGCATCCTGCTGCAAAGGGTGTCTCCAGGCCCCTGCACACAAAGGAAAAAGAGGAAACAGTGCCTTTTAACAAAATCTCAGGCAAGATTTGAGGTCATTGAACTTTGTTTTTGTGAAACTTTTTTTTTTTAATTCAAACTTCTTTAGAGGAGATGACTCCTACAAAAAATTCATCTGACTCATGGAAAAGAATTGCTTTTGCCTAAAAAGCAGATTTTTTTTTTTTTCTGCAAGCGAGCCACGTCACCAAGAGACAAAAGCCTCCCTGTGCTCCCTTGGGTACACCATTTGCAGTCAATTTCTTCTGCCAGGCTCTTGCCCTGGGGTGTCCTGTCATCTTTGATTGCAACATAACTGGCACACCAGAGGGGTGGAGTGTTTTAATATGTCAACAAGTGTTGTGCCCTATTGAACTTTTATCTTTACTAGTCTCCCCGAGGATAGGGAGACTTTACTGGACAACACACAGTCCACAACTGATTTTCCAGTAGCCCAATTTGAGGCATTAGCAAACGACCACCTTCAATGGTAGCCCCGATGAGGGCTTTGGGAGTGCAAACTCCCCCGTTACCTTCGAGGTCAGGCAGCTCGTGCAAAAGCAAGCCATCATGAGGGCCCAGCCCCATCCTATAAAAGCTATTTGCTTGGCAAAGGCTTAACCAAACATAAGGGACAAGTCACTGTTCAAGCATGAAGGCATCTGTCTGATAAGTCATCTCTGAATGCCACGTTGCACCACTGTTTTCAAGGCTGCTTCCTTTTGTGTACACATCAGTTACAGTGACTAATTTCAACAGGTGATGAAAAAGCTGGCTTTGCTAAACCTTCTGACTCCTCAGTGGGTAAAAAATAGAGAAAAATAAGTATAAAACCTTGGTTTATAGCAGGTACCATTGACTTTTTGCTAGTGAGCAGAAGACGGCTTTACACTTGCAGAAGCACTTGCTGCTTTGGCACAGGAGGCTGAGAAAGGGACACAACAGCTATGGCCTCTGGAGCTGCTTCTCCCCATTCTGGGGCAGGACCGACTGCCCAGGTGCCACCCCACTGGGTGGTGGCACTAAGCCAGGAAGAAGCACTTGCTGAGTTTCTATTGTCAGCTTTGCATCTAATTTAGAAATGAAAAACACAGCCTGACAGGCCATCCTTTAGAAGTCTCTGACCTTCATCTATGGTATGTTGATAAGCTCTGCTGCCAGCTTTTGGGGCTCTGAGACACCCCGGGTGGGCCTGTCTGTAACCCAAAGAGGCTTCATCACCTCCTAGGGGATTACCTCAGCACACATGTCTGAGTCCTACCTGCTGACACTGATGGAGATCAAGTGTCTGCCAGGTTCTCGTGATGTTTGAATAGTAGCAGACAAGACTTCAACATGCACCCTTAAGACACCATGCACCAAAATACCTGTTTTTAGCATGAGTCACTTGGGAGAAGATGTTGATGCTGACATAAGGAATAGTAACAGTCAGGCAAAGACCTCTACAGGTTAAAAGTGTACTGCTAAGGACAGAAGAGCAAAATACTTTGCTAAGGATATATAGCACAGGTCAAATTCACTCTCTTCAGATACCTTTAGTATACTACAGGCATTGCACCAGTGAAACCCTGGTTGCTAACAGCAGCTAGTTTCTCAAGAAAAGTTCCCAGCTTCCTTGAAAAGTCCTGCAAAGACTCAGCTGTGTCATCACAGGGAAAAATGACACAGCAGTGTGAAGGGGACCTGTCATTCCCTGCCTCACCAGTTGCTTCCTCTATTCAGGTGACATATGTTTCTAGATCCTGGAAATATTCCTTCTGCAATCCTATTTCTCAGCATGCTGGGCAACCTGTCCTGTACATTCAGTATGTGCTGATGTACAGCCATCCTCTCTCCTTGCTTTATTTTCCATGCAGTTCCTCATGATGTGTAAGGTACAACGTGCGGTGTGCATCTGCGGAAGAGACATCATTTCCCCTTCTTCTCAGGTAAGTTAATTCTCCAGCTTTATGTTTTCTCTATTCCTAAATACAAAACAACTTTCAACATCTACCATTTTGGGATATTCTAAATCTGGATATTTGGAAATTTTGCTGGACTGCACCAACCAAGGTCCTGTCACCTCCTCTCATAAATAGGACAGTGCAAGACCCTGCTACCTGGAACAGCTTTTCCCCGATCTCTCAGTGTGCATTGATCCTTTTTGATCAGGGGTTCAAACATTACACAGTACCTGCCCCAAAGGAGGTGCCACTGCAGTGCTTTGCAACATTAATTTGGTATTCCCTTCACTTCTGAAAATAGCTCCCTAGCGCATCTACTCAGCGTATTTCTCTTTGTCACCAGTGCATCACATTACAGATCCCCATGGCTTGGAGCTGAACCTGTGCACACAAGCCTTTCTCCTCCTGTGCCAACCCTAGGAGGACAGGCTCTCAGCTTGTAGCAGAAATTCTTATTTGCCCTCAAAGTACATGATGCTGGTACTCCATACCTCCAAATTTTATCTCACTTCTGTGCTTTGAGGTCTTTTGCTTCTTTCTGGGCCACTGTCCTGTTCTCCTCTGCACTGGCAATGCTCCCTAAATCCTCACCAGTGCCAAACTTCATCAGCACATGCATCCTGTGCTGGGGCCGCTGGTTAAACATGGTCCCCAGGACCCATCCTTGTAGGCCTTCACTACCTGGGGCATGTCCCAGACAGCCCACAGGCGCTGTCCTGCCCCTCCTTCCCCATCACCTTCGTCTTTTCCAGTGCTGGGCATCAAGCAGAGATGTCCTCACCACCTCCAGCAACAGCCAGGTGATATGATACATCACCCACTCCACCATGGTCAGCAGGGCTGGGTGACTCCTTGTCCAGATTTTGGCCACCTGGGTCCCCAAGGTCCTGACAGAGCTGCTTCCTCCATCTCCTGCATTTGTGCATGATGGGCCACACCAGTGGCTGCCCTGAAACCAGACCAAGGCTGGCCAGAAGCTGAATATAATTTTCTTTTATTGCCTCTAGTTTTCATCAAAATCTTATTAGCAGCACATAGACGCCAGTCCCAGACCCATTTAAATTGGCTGTAGCCAATATTAATGCAGCACATCACATCATTACAATCCAGCAACGCTAAAATCCTTCTGGAAAAGTACTGGAGCACACACATACAAAGCCAAAACTCTAACACACCGTGCTCCATGGTTAACTGCTGGGAATCGCTCATAGGCAACAATCACAAGACGCTTCTCAGCCCAAGGGGGATTTTTGCACCCATTTTCTTTCACTTTTCTTGCTTTTCCTTCCCTCTGCCCCAGACTGTGCAAGAAACATCACTGAGTTAGTGACAAGCTTTCACACTTGAGATGCTGCTGCTAAGTTAGCTGTAAGGGTTGGAACAGCACCCCTTTTTTTTTTGGGAGCCCAGGAGAAGCACCCACCAGCAGCCAAGCCCTTTCCAGCTGCCACCCCACAGCCCCAGCACAGCCCTGCTACCTGCTATTTGCTGTGCCCAGCACATCAGCCAGGGCTGCCATGGCGGGGATTATCATCTCCCCGGTCAGAGGGATGCTGGAAGAGAAGGCAACTGCTTTATCTGTTTCTTTGGAGCTTATTGTGGAGGCAATTCACTTTTGTTAAAATAAAATATTTTAAAAAAAAAAAAAAAAAAAAAGGAAAGAAAAAAGGAAATGAAAGGAAAAATCCCTATGGTGGAAGGAAGGGAAATACAGGCTGGGCAGCAAGAAAGAAAGCAGCTTGTGTGCTTTGTGCTGTCTGGCAAGCCCTGGGACTGCTAACTTTGTCAGGGTAATGTGATTTTGAAGGCTAAGGCTGGTGATAATAGGTTTCACCATTGCTCAGCACGCTGTTCTGGCTCTGTGCTCACCTGCAGCCTCTGCTCTGTCCCACCCCACCAGGAGCTGGTGGGGGCTGGGGGGTGGATTTTGTCACACACTCACACACAAATGCTCCCATGGCATGGTAAGTCATTATTAAGAACAATTATATAAACTCTCTCCTAGCCTTAATGCTCAAACTTTGTAAAGTTTAAAGGTCAAAAAGAATAAAAAATTGCCCCAGAAAGTTGGAAATTGGCACTGGCAGACAAATGGCACCCATCCAGGATCCCGTCCTTAAAGGCAGTGGAGCAGTAACTGTTTTGCTGCGGGCTCCATGGCCACGGTTCCATGAGGGCAGTCAGCTGGGAGTTGGGTGCTCTGGCTTTGACAGCTACCCTCATCCCTACCTTTGGGCACTCCCAGCTCCGCTGTGTCCCAGTATCTATCTCTGAGGTCATGTCCTGTGCTCACCAGGATTCCCCCCTTGCAATGAGCCCTCCAAGGCTGCTTTTGCAGGATGGGCAGCACATAATTGCAGCAGGAGAGATTAAATCCTCCTGTTCCAAAGAGAGCGGGCCTCGAGAGCCCAGCTTGGGCCACCATAAAGTCAGCTGAAACTCCCAAGCCTTGCTGTCCTGAGGCGTTTGCAGCAGCAACAGGATAGCTTTTATTCTAAAGCTGAAATCAGTGTGTTTCTTCAGCTTCCAGGGTGTAGTGCCCGTGATGGGAAGAAGGCTTCCTCAGGCTCCCCTCCAACTGTGGGTACCTCCCAGCCATCTGATGGAACCAAGGAGGTTGACCCTCCCCAGGGATCCCCTTCTGCTGCACCAAGGAGGACACAGTAGATCTGCCCTCCCAGACAAGTTTTCTCTTCAGTCTTTCATTTGCTGAGCCCCATCTGGGTGCTAAGCAGCTTAAAAAAAAAAAAAAAAAAAAAAGTTCTTCTAGGTTCTTGCATTGTTTTTTTCCTCCAGGCTTCCTTTTCTGGGGTTACATTTTCCTGAAAGATTACACTGCTGAAAAAATAGATATGCTAATGCCTTTTTTCCACATGTATCAGCAAAATCACAGTTAGCTAACAGGAAGGTACTCTGCGTGGCATCCTTTTCTACTTACATAAAGAAGTAGCTTCTGCAATTTCAGAAATATGTTCTAAACTTTTTCAATGAACTGGGAAACCCAGATAAGTTCTGTTCTGCCTCAAAATATATTGCTTAGTAAATGTGTAAGCCATATGAATCTGACTTCAAACTATCATAAACATATATGTATTTTGGAGGATGGCTTATGACATAGGTGTGTGTAGATACCTGTTACTTATGAGAGAATGGAGACACTGACAGAGTTAATATTTTTAAAGAAGAATCTTAAAAGAGCCTTTTTGCACTAGCAATTCTGATCTAGGCCAGTGAGCAACAAAGAAGGAAAGGTGACCATTTTTTTTCATCCATTTCTTCTGTAGGTTGCTTAACAGTAGAGTTAGGTGAGAAAACAGTGAAGATATAACGTAAAGGAGAAGGTGGTTTTAAGAGCTGTCAGATATCACTATTATGGGGAAAAAAGTAGAAATTAACATTTTAATGTGCAATGCACAACTCAGAAACATATAGCCTTAGCAAAGAAAGAAGATACAGTTATACTGTCATCTTTCTATCAGTGCATTGCTAATTTGATTTCATTCCCATGAATTTTCTACAAGTATTTTCTCACTTTCACAGGGAAAGTAAGATGCCAGGAAGTTAAATTAATAGTCTGTGGTCAAAAATCATTCTGGATGCGTTGGTATCAAAACTCAATTTATGTTCCTGGTGACAACATTATTCCTCACAAGTTGAACATCTTGAAAGAGAAAGGTACCAGTTCTCAAAGAAGTTGTGGTCACTGTAAAGCAGTTCCAAGTGTTCTGAGATACTCATTTTTCATCCCTCCAAGATAAGAACTCCATGGTTTCTTCCTACTTTTATCCCTGAAGGTATTTAAAAGATGTGTAGACATGGCACTTAGGGACGTAGTTTAGTGGTGGAGTGGCAGTGTTAGGTTTATGGTTGGATTTTATGATCTTAAGGTTCTTTTCCAGCCTAAATGATTCAAAATATTTTGTGACAGAAAGTCGTCACCACATGCAAAACAGTGATTGGTACGTTCTAAAGCAGTGGAATACACAGCTGGTAGTCCACATCTACTTTGGACTCTAGTGCCCATGATCTGTGGTATTGTGTCATCCCACCTCTACCCCTCACTTCCCCATTAGAAGAATAAAGACAGTAACTCATTGAGTCTCAGCTGAGAATTGTTATTTCCTCTGTTTGCTGTGTGCATGGCAATGACTTTGCAACTGGAGGAACAGCAAACGTTCTTCAAGGTATTTGATATCAAACCACAAACTTTCGATCTGTTTCCTGAAGAAATTAACAAAGTATTTTCTCACTTTCATAGTGAAAGTAAGATGCCATCTTACTTGAACTTAGTACAAGATAGATGTACTTGAATTACATCTATCTTGAATTTTCAGCTTTCCAGATTGTCTGTCAAGCATATTTCCAGTCTTATGAAGTTGTCAAAGGATGCAGATAAATAGTCTTATCTGCTTTAACACTGATATTGTCACAGTAAACAGAAGACTATTGGCAAATCATCTTATTTGGAAAGCAGGTGAACAGATGTGGTGGCTGAAAAGGTGACCAGAAACACTGACTGGGGGCTAATGCTGTACTGACAAAACTACTGAATGGTTTAATTTCTCTCAAATTAGTTTCCCTTAGAATTTTCTCAGGAGAAAACCTCTTACACAACGTGCTGGCTCAGAAGTGCTCTCAGGCAAGAGACAGCATGGCCCAGGTTTGCCTTATGGACCTGTTACTCAAAACCCTTTATCACTAGCAACAGAATGAAGATCCTAATATTTATTTTCCTAGAAAACAAGCCATTGACTAGTTCTATCTACTTAGTTGCTTTGTAATGATACTTGTAGTCACTTCCTTTACACTTCAGCAGACTGTTAAACTTTGACAGTTAATAATTTTAAAGTGCAAACAGCCACCCTCCTATGACATATATGGATCTGTAGAAGCATAACTTGAAGCCTTTCTAATTTTAGCTTGTTTCAGTATACTAGAAATTTCTAGCATCAATCATCCAAGGAAGATACTTTACATACCACAGTGTCACAAAAAGCAGCATGCGGTTTTGGGTTTAATTGCGGTATATCAGGATGATTTTGCATCCACCATTTCCTGAAGCATGTGAAACCCCATGTACCAGGCATGCCCTGTTAACCAACTGCAGTTGCTTTTCTCAGTAAAATACAAATGATATAAAAATGCAGACAGTATGTTCTCAAATGCATTTATTTAAGTCAATAGTTCACATATTTTTGCTACTGTGCTGTAGTTAAAGACTTAATTCTTTTCCTAGTCACACTAAAATACTGCAGAAAGTATTAAGTTTACATAAGCATGATTAGTGTTATAGCCAAGATCACTGAGCAGCCGGCAGCTTTCAGTTTACCCTTTGCATACTCACAACCTCCTTTTCGCCTGGCAGAAAAGACGATCAGCACATGCTGAAGAGCATTGTCCCAAGGAACGCACCAAAGAGCTGTCTTGTGAGTAGGACCATCCGCTATCCCATTGCCTTTTCTCTACACGCTGAGCATAACCTCAGTCATCAGCTGAAGACCAGGGCAGTGCGTCACTCCTGTACGGGAGGCTTAGCATTCCTCACATTCCCTGACAGGCTTTCCAGATTATACCCTCTCAAGAAGACAGTTGCCATATTTCTGTCTTAACAAGCAATACCTGCATATGCAAAGTGTGCTGGTTTTGTTTCAAGCCCAAAGCTTGTGGCCCTGCCTGATGTGCTGAGTATGCTCAGGCTCTTTGTTCTGCACATCAGCAAGGGGAAAAGTGGAGCCCGAGGTTCACCAGCCACACAAAGCTCAGGCAGCCTGGGGATATGTCAAGGCTATCACGAACACACACGCCGGCTGTTGCACAACATATGCTCACTGCCTTGGATTTAGCGCATTTCCAGAGAGATTAACAGTTCTGTTCTCATTTTGTCTACCATACTTTTAAAAGGCCAGTCTTTTGCTCAAAACTTACACAGTGATGACCAGCACGCCAGTTCAGCTGTTGGCGAGATGAGGAGCATTTTCCCCAGGAAGAGTAACTACCTGCAAGAACATAAGAAATGGTCAGATCAATGGCTCACCTAACCTGATACTCAGCCTTTGAAAGTGGAAATGGGCAAAGCTATTTAG
The DNA here is from genome assembly GCF_000700745.2 of Antrostomus carolinensis. NCBI lineage: Eukaryota > Metazoa > Chordata > Aves > Caprimulgiformes > Caprimulgidae > Antrostomus > Antrostomus carolinensis. The sequence continues at coordinate 27,322 of NW_010336441.1, forward strand.
GGACGGCAAGTCTGCTGTATTCCATTTCCTCTGCTCCCAATCCCCAGCATCCACAATTCATTGGATTGGGGATATTGATGGACACATCCCAGTTTGTAGTATCCACTTATGAGCCTCCTGATCCTGACATTTCCCAACACCTTCTTGGGCTTTTTGACATTATCAGTCTCCACGACATCCTGTGACAACAAATTCCAGAAGTTTACGACCCACCATATTAAAAAGTACTCTCTTTTGTCTCTTTTAAGCTGATCTGCCAATTTCATTGTGCATACTAACTGTGTATACTAATTTTCATTATATTGCGGGGTTTTTTGACTAATACTTCTGCATTCATCTTATTCACTGCCTTTATGATTTTTGTAAATGCTTTGGCTTTCTCTCCAAATTGAAGAATCTTTTCAGTTTCCTCATGGAGCAGCTGTTTCATCCTCTCTAATTGTTGTTGTCTCTGTACCTTTTCTTATGCCACTACATCTTCCCTGAGATGCAGAGACCAGACTGTACAAAGTGCTTAAGATGTTAACTCAGCAAGGCTCTATATGGCTGCAAAGTCATACCGTCCTTCTGACAGTGCCCAGCATTTTCCTGGCTGTTGGCTGCTGCTGCATGTTGAGCTGATGATTTTGGTGAGCTGTAAGTGAGGACTCCAAGGTCCTTCCCTCAGCTGGACCTGCCAGCTCTGAGCTCAGCATCACCTACGGGTGTAAGAACAGAGCAGACAGAGCACACTGCTTCCCCATCCATCCCTTCCCAACTTTAGATGTATCCTGGACAAAAAAATGTACCCACTTAGGACATTCAGGAAATCTTCACAATTTTTCATCCACTTTATTTGTTCAGTCATTGTTCAAGCACTTACCATCTAGGAGAACTCAGCCTGAAAAGCCAGCCTATTCTTGCTCAGAGTTAAACATAAACTTGTGGTTCCTTTGGAGATTATTTTGTCTATGAAGCTACAGGCTACTTTGGCAATAAGCATGTCTTATACCCTCCCTGCCTCTATAAGCAGGTTTTATAAATCTCATAAAAAGTAGTTGGACAAGGGACTGAAAACCAAGCTCCTTCCTCCTCAGTGAACTTCCAACCAGCAGTTATAGCACAAACGTGGATTAATTTTCTCTGCCCCTCTGGCCCAGAGAATATAGATGTACCCAAGAAGACTGACAAGGCTCTGGTATAAGGGACCAGAACATCCTCGTGGTTGGGGTCTTATGCACAACACCAGAAACATCAGCAGG
>NW_010336441.1:28585-58549 GCF_000700745.2 Antrostomus carolinensis
AGCCTACAATGGTAATGATGGAGAAAACTTAACTTTACAGATCTTAGCACAGCTTGCTAGAGTTAAATTAATGCTTTTGCAGACAAAGAACAGATATGACAGAAATTGCATTTATTTAAACTGCTGTACAATGGAAATCTCAATCATTTTCAAAAGCCATCTGAGGGAGAAGTGACTCACATAGCTTGTATACAGGAAGCCTCTTTGTAGTTTTCAGTGCTGAATTTCTTTTTCTCTGAATATGTCATTTTTGTGAGTGCAGTCATCTGGTGAGTGGCAGCAATGAGGTTGGCAGTATAGAGACATGGAGAAAGACATGGTTCCTGCCCTGAGGAGCTTACAGTCTAAAATATGACATGGACAGCACTATTCCAACATATAACAATCAACCAAAATATCATCAGTCAGATATAAGAAGACCCACTTTAAAAAGCAATTGGAATACCAAATATATATACAAAGGCCATAGGTAGGACAGAGTGGTGTCTTTGTTCTGTTATGTATTTATATCTTCCTAAATCTACAGGCATGAAAGGCAGTGATGGTTTGCTTGAGAGGGTGATTTTATTTTCTTTGTCGGGGTTGCTCCAGCTTTTGCTTCCTGAAGAAAAATAAGGAAAGTTAGATTAGAACTTAGCACTCGTTCTGTGCTTTTACATGTCCGAACACTGCACAACATTGGGATGAATTAATTCCCATGCAACAGAGGAACCCAGATTTGGGAGAGGTGGTGTGAAAGAAGTGACGGATTTTCTGTCCTGTTGAGGCACTGCGTCTCCACATCAGCATACGACTGGTGAAACCTATGGCAACTACCTCAGAGGCAGAGTTAGCTGGGAGTTCTGCTGGTTCTAGAAAGGGCATATCACACTGTGTCTGCAATTGGGAAGGAGTCCCGCCACCCAAGGGAAAACCTGCTAGAAATTCCAACTTTCTTGTAGGTTAACAGTTTTTCGCTAGTGATTGTCTGATCTTTATTTCTGTGTAGAGAAGAAGAGACAGTAGGAGGAAGAAGAAAACCTGAAAATTCAATTTGAAACCACATGCTGACGAAACTTGAGCAATGCTGAATGTTCATACATCTATACAGGCACAAATTCTGCTTCCCAGATGCTTCCTGTTTTGCAGTTTTAAAATCACATTTGGCCTAGTTTATAAGATAATCAGAGAAATTTTATAATTTTATAAAGTGTTGTATTTCTGATTAGGCTCCTCTCCCTTCCCCAGTATTTTTTTTTTTAACATTACAACTAAATTTGAGAAACGGCTTCATTTGAAACATGAAGCTCCAAAAAGTTTCAGTGAAATCAGTAGCTGAGTAAGAGAGAAGAAGGACAAATTCTTAACGCAGATTGAAGAGATGATGCAATGAGTCTGACAGTTAAGTGTATTTTTGACCCATCAGTTAGAGATTGTGCATATATACTGACCACCCACGCAGTACACGCCTAGCATGCTGCTCTGTGCATTGCTCATACAATGGGGGCACAGCAGAGAGCTAGGGGGAACCGTAGGAAGATGTTAAGGAATATGCCCAAAGCAGATATCAGAAGGCTGGCAGGGAGGTGAAGGTTGTAAGAGCGATGGGGAATGGATTGAAGGGCCTGCAGTTTTTGGTGGATATTAGGGATCACAGAGACAGCTGCGTAGGAAAGTCAGGTTCATGGGTGCCACGGGAATGGGGAAAACCAACAGGCTCATCAAGGGCCATAGTTCTGACTAACCGTTATGTGTCAAATGCATAATACCTTTTTTTGGTTTGGTATGTTCTTTTCATTCTTGTCACTGAATATAACAAAAATATGTACAAAATTTTCAAGTTTATGTTACTTTAAGAACATTTAGAATCTGTGATAGATATTTTAATAGTTACCTGAAAACCTGTTCAAGAAAGAATGTGTCATAGGGAAGTGTACTAAGATTCTTCTTGCTCCTCCACATTTTCCTTGTCTTCTCCCTCTTCCTGCTTTTCTTCTTCTTCCTTTTTTATAGAAAATAGTTGTAGTTATCATGTAGCTATCCTTACCAATTGAAGGAAAAATTAACAATCTTGAAATGCAGAGCTCTGCTTTTGCAACTGTTCCATTTCTAGTAAATGCAATATTATTTGATCTTAAAAAATAGAACAGAGAAGTAATATATAGAGCTTCTAATCTTAACATGTCAGGGCTCTAGCTTTGTGGAGTTAATAGGCAAGTGCCTTTTCTTAGATAGGTTAGAACACTATACTTAGTTAAGCTGTAAATAAATGTTCAAGACCAAAATGAGAATATGAAATATATGTAAATATGACCAAAAGTTTAGTATTTTTAATTATATGCTTTCTTGGAGCAGTAAACAAGTCAAAATTCATGGCACAGGAACTAGACTCCTGAATAAACTAAAAATCATTTGGAGTCATATACACAGCCTTGTTTCTGTTTCAAAAGTTCTTATTTCTCTCTTTTGGGTAGGAGAAATGGCACAATTTAATGGCAATAGTCCTTTGCTTCAGTCAACAAAATGAGCAGTTATCTGAAAGCTAGTATTTATGTAGTGCACACAACAATCTGCATTCATTGTCTTTTGAGAGCTGGTAAATTAAGATTTAAAGCGTAGTCCTACTCTGAAAAACAACTGAAAATTGCAGTGTAGGTTTTTATGCTCCTTCTCTTCCAGCAAACTCATGTTAAAAGGCACTCCTGTGTGTATAAACAAACTTTATCTCAAAATGTCATACCTTCATATACCACCTAGACTACAGAAACTACAGGAATTTCTTCTTGGTGTAATCAACCAATCAAGGAACACATAATTAGTTTTCAGTCAGGACTGCAAGTAGTATATGAGCAGCACAGACCTTAGGTTTTCCTCTCAGACACATACTGCCTGTCCAAAAGTCATATCTGAGTCCCTGTAGAAAAATCCCATTTAAACACGTGCTTGGGAATGGACCTGATTCCTGGTTGGAACCATTGTTTTTCAGGTAAAACCACTGCACTAAGGGATCATTCCTGCAAAACCAGAAAGGTAATACAAATGTCCACACAGGTCAGCTGGATTGGAAGTTCTTGTGCCAAAGGAACATTGCCTCTTTCGGCATCTTCCTCCAGGAAAGGTGCCTTTCATTAGCACCCTTTGAGACAGGGCCAGGCAAGCCCACAGACAAGCAGCAGCTTTCAGATATTAACAACTTCAGTTCAATATTCAAGTCAATTACCTTTTACAGAAAAAATGGGTATTTTTCTTGCTCGAAGCATTAGTTATTGGTGTCAGGATGCACTAATCAGCCTTAACATCCCTCATCAGCCTCACTGGGAGCCCCCACACAGGAGCTCCATTTCAGCTGTCAGGTCCACAACACACAACTCTGACAGCAGACGTGTATGTATACCTATGTATATATGCATGTATTGCAGTCTGGATGATGTGAATGTGCCCTCTTACTAACTGCAGGTTTGTAGTGGAAAATAGCCTAGAGTAATAATTAGTTTTACGGGGGAAACTGAAGAAATATTCAAGGCATAAAGTCACAATGCTGGGCAAAGCAGTAAAGTGAATAAGGATTTGTGCCTGTATCTTACAAATTTTGGCAAGGAAAATATTTCCTTTATAGGCAGAACTGCCTAAATTGTCAGAGTTACTCTTTCACACAACACTGAAAATGTAATCAGCATGGTGTCAGTTATAAAATTGTCAAAGATAGTAATCGTCTTGGGAGTCTACAGCAAATTTTATTTAAGAATCTGTGAAAGACAATTTCTCTTCCATTTACAGTTTTTAATGATTAAAGGCCTATCTTTATTCCCATACAATAAAACTATGATATGAAAAATAATTATGTCTAGTAGAATAATGCTACTATATTTAGTTTAATAAATAAGAATTTACTAAGCAATGGGACTGAAAAGGAATTAAATGCACACAAGCAAAAGATGAAAGCAAAATGTCCAAATATACCATACCCCTGTTGCTTCATGTTCTTCCTTGCTTTCCTACATAAGAGATACAAAAGGAAATGTTTAAAAGATAGATCAAAGAAAGAATACCAGAGGTCATACAGGCAAAACACAGCAGAAATTAAACACTGAATTTAGGAAAATCATATGGAATTCAGTGGATTTGTTTTGAGATAATGTCCTCCAGATTAACTCACAAAGCACATTTAAGCTTAGCTTTTACTTTGAAAAAAGGCCATACAAAAAAATAGATACAACTCTCTTTTTTTCTCAGTTACTTTCAATCCAATCTGCTTCATTGACACCAATGCTGGGGTTTCGTTTGCTTTTTCAAGTGGTTTTTGTTTTGCTTGTTTTATTTTTTTTAGTATTTAGCTGCTCTGCAAAATGAAAGTCAAATCAGCATTATATATCTATGTTATATATCATCACTCAGAATCTGGCTTGCAGTTCTGTTAACAATTGTAGGGTGGAAGAGATGCCTTGGCTCAACAGTACTGGGGAATAAGAAATAATACAAGCTGGTTTTAGGCTGTAGGTTAAGCAAAAGTGTTGAAGAGAAGAGAGAAAAAAATTACACATATACAGTGAATAGAATTTAATGTTAGATAACAAGATGGATATTAGAGAGAAGAGCTAATCTTTCACAAAATCCCAAAGAGAAAGGGCAAATAGAATAGTACCATGCAGAAGGGATGAGTTGTTGATAGGAGTTTGCATGGAACGAATTGAGATGAGGAAGTGAGCTGCAGTTTACATATGACCCGGGGAATTGCTGAGACAGGATTCAGAGTTACATTATAATATGAACTTTGAACATGTTTCTGAAATAATTTTGCCTTGAAGTGAGCCTAATCTGTACTGTAAACTGATTTAACTGGGACACTGATTAAAAAATATTCTAAACCCTAAGCTAAAATTTAAAGTTAAAATCATATAGTAAAGACAAAGACAAACTATTACCATCACATCTAGTGACCAGCAGAGCCCTTGCTGCGCCATGTGTCACAGTCTTTTCCTCAAAAAAGTCAAAAACAAAGGGACAGACAAAGCAAGCAAAAGCTACACTATATCCAAACAAAAAGGTTCCTCAACGTTCTCCATCAGAGGATGGGGATTAGGAATGAGAAAAAGATTAGGAAGAAGTCAAGGATAAGCTTGATGAAGCTTGATGAAGTGATTAGGGAAGGAAAGTATGCAACAAGTTTAAAATGAAAACAATTTTTATAATCTAAAGAAATCCTAGTGCAGCTGTCCCTTGGTGACCCAGGCTGAAAGCTGTTCCTGTCACTTACTACTGGATCTATGTAAGCAACTTTCTGTTTCCACATCTGCTCTGGGCTTTCCTGGATGCTCGTGTGAATGAGGGACCGGAGTCGCTGAAGCCTAGAAGTCTAATCTGAGGTGCATGAAGAACAACCTGTCGCACTGTGCGCTTATCCCTGTCACTTTCAGGAGGCCACTGCTGACTTAAGAGTTTTGTTTTTCAGCTGGTTGGGGTCTTTTTCTGGTTTTCTCAGGGTCATACCAGCCTGAGACAAAAAGCTGCAGTTTCTGGACTTCTGCATTTCCCAGCAAGGGCAGCAGAAGCAGTAGGGGAGGGCTCCGGCCTCCAAACTTACCCACATTGACCACTGAGGCATTGGAGGAGCCTTCTGAAATCTGGGACCCTCCATGCAGCTCAACAATTAAGACAGTCACAGTTTATTTTGTCATCTGTCTTATGCTCATTGGCAAAGACCGAGATATCTTTATCTCGCCAAGATTTTTCTAGAATTTTTCCATAGCACTGGCATTTCTCCTGCAACGTCCCTGGAGAAAAGATGGCTGGGTTACACGCTGCTGGAGAGAGTAATTTTTAAGCTAGTTTGAAACTGAGTGCTAAAATGCCAAAATGTCAGTAGTAGATTCCTACTGGTATATTAATTCAGAAGCAGAACATAAAACTGTGATGATGTTTAAATTACGGTGTTTTGATTTGAGGGTTTGTCAAAAGAGTAAGTTGACACTCCAAAAGGGACTTGACTAGTGTTCAAAAGATGCAACTGTTTGGCTGCAAAACAAAGTGGGCTGCTGATAAAAAGGTCACCCTTTCAGAACTCAGTACACACAGACCAGCTCTTAATAAGCTAGAAGAAAGAAATACATGGGTGGGGAGAGCACACGGAAAACATTTATTCAGTGTGGTCAAGCAGTCAAACAAGATGTGCTGGGCTGCAGAATGAGAAGAAGAGAGGGAAATACTGTAAGTACTGTGTTGATACTACATGTATCCTTTAGGACCTGACATCCAATGGCAATATAACAGCCTTTAAATGTATTTAACTTCATAAAACCCTGGTCAGGTAAGGAAATGTTATTCTAGCTTTCTTTTATAGGGGTAAAATGAGATATAGAGACAAAAGGCAGAATTAATCTTACTGCAGCTGCCTCAAAGTTATTCTTCTCATCTAAACTTACCCTCTGTGTGCTGTCTGTAGTGAATGAGAATACCAGAATTTCTACAGAATGACTTATGCCATCTCAAATGAAGTGATAATTGGGATGAACTGTGGCAAGGCATACAGATGACACATCACTGAACTAATTTGTCCTAGGTGACATGGGAAGTGGGTTGTGGAACAGGGTGAAAAATGCTTTTTGTGCATCTCCCAACAGGAGCCCCTGGTACCTGCAGTGGTGACTATCCTCTCTAAAAACAAGTGGGACAGAAGCAGTGCCTTTTTAATTCCCCTAGGAGCTAATATACACCTGGCATGATGAAAATGGGTATCAGAGTCAGACTACTTCAGAAAGACTTCTTCTCCTTCTTATGTAAGACTGTGTAAGAACATTTTGATACTGCCAAGACTGTGCAGGTGAAAGGGAAGGATTTGTAAGACTAATCATATTTTTATGCCCTCATCTGTTCAAATGCAATGTCTTCCCCAGTGCTCTCTCTCTCTCCTCTGCCACTCCCCTCCCTGTAACACTAAAGGAAAATATATTTTCCATTTAGAGCTCCAATCCATTCTGTGAGAAATGGATCAAGGTGCTTGTTGTATAGGAGTGGTATTGCATTATGTCATTACAAAACCTCTCATACACAGCTGCTTGACACATTTGCAGACATGTTCCAGCATTCTGTTCTCATTTGAAAAACATTAGAGTAGACTGCCAGCCAGAATGGCAAGTAACCTAATCCAGCCAGGGGATGCTCTGCAGTTGTATGCTGGGCTTCTCTTAAGAGCCAATGAAAAAGGTATTTGATGGCACTCACATGTCAGATGGATATAATTTAAGGAGAAATTTCAGTTCCCACTGAGGACTGTCTCTCCTCATTGCCATTTTGAAATTTTAAATGGCACTTCCCAGAGCCTGAGACTTGCATGAGGCTGTGTAAAAAGGTGCTTTTCCAGCCTAACAATGGCTAGTTCAGTCATTGTTAAAAAGCGTAATGGTGAAAGGCTTACAGAGAGGTGCTTCCTCTGGGAAAATATTGCAGTTAGATGGAAAAAAAAAAAACAAAAAACCACATTTGTTTGGGTCTCGAGTGAAAGAGATTATGCATTTGTGACAGATATTCCGCTGGGACCATCTGATCTCCAAACCACAAAGAAACTCAACCAGTGTAAGTGCTCGATCCACAAAGGGAAAAAGGAAAAATTACCTGTTGATCTTCTGCTGGTGACTGAGCAGACTGAGCCTCTTCATGAGCCCCTTCATCTGCCTTGTCTTCCGTGTGTGCCTCAGTTTCATCTGTGGCATCAGACTTTTCAGTCTCCTGGTAGCAAAGGAGAAGTCATTGTTAGCTTCAGGGCACATAACCCACAATTCATTTCTATAAAACTCTTGACTTTACAGTTTTGGGACATGTTTTTCAAATTTTGCTTCAGCAGTCAAATTAAAATATACCCTCTTGGACATTTTCCTGTGAAAGGAACACTTGTTGGCATGTTGATCCGTTGGTAAAGGCATGGTGTTTGTGTAGGAAAAAGATTAATTCAAGCACGTCTTCCTCTTCAGAGCATAGTAGATTCTCTTAACTTTTCTGTGGAAAGTTTAATAGAAACCGATGCTCACCCTGATGGCACATTCTAGCTTCAGAAAAAAAAGACTTTTTCACCAGCATGTGTGCCAATTAAACTTCATAAAGAAGCTACAGAAAAACAGAAGTAATAAAGGATTTAATATATAGTCACTTAAAATCATCAGGAAACTGTTCCTTGATTCACACACCAATCTATCAAATCTATTTACTCCAGCACAGTGAACAAGCACCTCCTAGAAGGCTCTTTATTTTAAGTCCTATTGTACTTTCAGCTAGGTAGTTGTGAAAGGTCACGCTGGATCACACGCTGTGTCAGATAAAAAGAGACCTGTGTGGGCCTCAAGTGGAACAACAGAAATAGGCTGAAATGCAAGAGCACAAAGTGCAAAGTCACATTATTTGGGACAGGTAATTCTGGGACAGAGATTAGAAACAGATGTTTCTACTGCACTTTGGGAGCTTGTTAGTTAATGATCATCAAAGAAGAAAAAGATGGATGTATTTAAATAATCACTGAATAACTGAGCCATGAATGTGATTCGATAGTGAAAGAGGCAATAAATGTGACACTCAGGTGTCTGAGGTGAGGTACAACTGATGGAGCTGAAATCGAATATTAATGTCATTGTATAAGGCCAAAGCAAAACCTCTTCTGGATCACTCTGTACCGTTCCAGTCACTCAGGCCCAAGAAACAGAAATTCAGACTGAAACGGGTGCAGAGGCAGAGCTACAGGAATATTTGAGGGAGTGGAGAGCCTTTCTTATGAAAGGGTGACCAAAAAAGCTTCATTACTTTAATCTATTGAAAGTAATGCTGTGAGGGAATATGACGGCTCTCTAAAAATAGATCAGAGTAAACATCAGGGAGGCATAGGATAAGGAAGAGCACCGAAGTAGATGCAAAATGAGTACAAACCAGTTGTAAATAAAAATTCTATTCATCAGCAGTGTGAAATTTTGGAAGAGCTTTCTAGCAGAGAAGCAGAGGCAAAGGACCTAGTTAATTAAAAGGGAATCTGACCACTTCTGAGAGGTGTTATCTGGTGTGGTTGCCTCCAGCAACAGAGAATTGGGCTCAGGGGAGGTCCTGTCCTGTGTCATCCTAAGTCCTACAGGCTTTGGGCAGAGCAGTATGTCCCTGATAGAAGACAAGCTCCTTTCTCATCCCTGTGACCAAGCCCTTATTACTCATCCACCTGGTCAGTTTGGGTTTTTTTCTGCTTTTCCATAATTTCATTTGTCTCTACAGATAAACAAAAGCCCCCACTCATGATCCCCTGTCCTTTAAGCTTTACAAGTCCTCCTCCAGTGTCCTCATCATACATGATTTCTTCAGACAGTATACTTAGCTTGCAGAAGCACGACACTAGCATAGCTATCTGGCTTTTAGTCCCAGAGCAGACTTGGGTGAGTGTTGACTTTGGGATCTTTGTCCCATGATGTGGTGTGCAATGTAAAACATGCCCTCCTGCTGAGATGCTCTGCTGGATGGGGACAAAAATGATAGAAAGGAGGTCAGGAATGTTTGGAAGCAGATATCATGACGGAGTGAAGATGGACAAAATACTTCTATAGTTTTATCTTTTCCTCAGAACTTCGCTGTCTAAGATTTGGTGGCCTTTTGGCAATTTTCTCCTGAATCATGGAATATACATTTTATATGTAAGGAGCTGTGGTGGTTTGGGTGGATTCACCCTTTTTGCTTGCAGCTTGCAGCCAAACACAGCCTGTTCTCTCATCCTCCCCCTCCCTTGCCCAGGGAGTAGGGGAGAGAATTGGAAAGAAGGGCAAGGAAACTCGCAGGTTGAGATAGAAACTATTTACTAGTTAAAATAAAATGATAATGATAACAACAGTGATAACAGACTATACAAATGAGTGATATACAGTGCTCACCGCCCACTGACCAATTCCCGGCCTGTGCCAGCTGGCGATCCCGGAGCCGAGACGGTCCCGAAACCCAAATCCCGGAAGAGTGAGCCCAAGTGATCCCCAAGAGAATACCCCTGTCTTCTGGTCATCCCTGGTTAATATACTGACATGACGTGATATGATATGGAATATCTCATTGGCACATTCAAATGTCAATTTTGGGTTTTGCTATTCACTGCACTTCTCCCTCCCAGTCCTAATGCAGCTGTGAACCAGCCAAACACAGTGGCCTTGAGCTCCAGCAGCAACTAATAACACCAGAACTGTTATCAACGTTCTTCTCATAATAAGTCTGAACTGAAACACTGAAACCAAAACACAGCTATTCTAATTACTAAAAAGAAAATTAACTCTATCCTAGCAAAACCAGGACAGGAGCTTGTAATGAAAAGAGAGTAGGCACACAGGCTCATGAGTCCACCTTCCTCTGCCTAGAGAATAACAATAGTAAAAGCAATTCAGCAGCAAGCATCCAAGCATCACCCTCCCAGCAGTCCTTCCCAGCACTGCACTGCCTCTGCCCTCCTGGCAGCAGAAGCCTTTGCCAGGCTGAGTGGTGAACTGGAGCAGGAGGCTGATCAAGATTAAAGCTTTAAAAAGAAAAACATTTCTATCTCACACAATTTGCACACTCCATTACACAGCTGCATGAATGTTTTTGCCAGCACGTGGGGGATGCTTGGGGAGAAGAATGAGCAGCTGGGAGTAAGCAGAAGGAGCCAGAGAAAGGAGGAAGGAGCAAAGACTTCTTTTTCTGGGAATGCTGTCTCATTTCGAGTACACATAAAACTGCGGGCTCACTGCACTCTGACGCTGGTGGCATTGTTATTAGAAACAGATCTACAGAGATACTTGTTTGCCTCAATTTATATCTTGTTTTCCCCCACAAGCAACAGAACATTTGAAGATTAAAATAGGTAGCAACACAGACATGCATTGAAAGTCTCTCGTGCAACACTGTGTTTCTACATTGTTTCTTAAGCAAATGATAGGTTCCTTACAGATACTTTCTTTGTAGCCATTCCTAAAATGATAGTGTTCATGAAAACTAAATTGGTTAGATATTTATTTTCAGCGTGTATTTTAACATTTCATCTTAAAATCCATATACTCAATATTTTTTGGCAAATACATATAATACATAAGGAATAAAGATGTAATCCTAATTAAAATATACCTATTGTGTAAAACTATCTCAGATGAATCATATCACAAAGCAAATAAAAGTTGTGGCTGAAGGAGCTCAACTCTAGAAGCAGCATGTTACCAGCCAGGACACATGCACACACACAAACACAGACTTTTTGTTTATTATATGTAGAACATTGATATTTGGAATAACATTATTACACTAGCTCTAGGTAACATGACAAAATTTGATTTTTAACTAATTTAAAATGAAGTGTCATTCATAAAGATTGGCTGACCAGTCCTTTTCCCTTTAAATAAAATGTACATATTGTAAATTTGTAATTCAAAGTGGCTTTAGTAGAAGTCTTCTTCAACTAAAAGACTAAAGCTCAATTATCTACGGATTTGGGGATGTCAAGATCATGGATGTTAATACCAAGAATACTAAGATTAAGGACTTAAGTATATACAAGATTTGAAAACAGATCCTCAGCTCAAGTAAATCAGCTTCATTGATTTCAGAGAGCAATTGTAAACCTAAACGATCTTGCTACAAGCTTCTGGCTCTCTGGACTTTTGGAAAACAGAGGCAGCATTCCACTGTGGTTAATAAAGTTGTCAAAAAACCTATTTGCCCCTGAAAATGAAAAGCAGTTAATTACCTGCATTCAAACCTTGCTAAGGCACTCAGAAGGTGTAATGATACGGCATACTGTTTGACATCTCACTGTCAGAACAATTCATCTGCGCCATTTTAGCAAACAAACACTGCAACCACAGCTATTACTGGGCTGTTCACACATCGCCAGTATTTCAGAGTATTCTCAAAAATATTGAGAACAGTCTCAGACTATGCATAAAAGTAATGAGGGCTTTAAAAAGAAATGTACCTAACTTTGGGGCAGCTGAGATTGACACACCTGACCCTAGACATACAAACTGCATTAATTATAGCTCAAATGTATACACGTATACTATTGGCACATCACTGTTCATGCCACTAATCCAAGATTAAACGGGATCATTCAGAAATCTAACACTAACTTTAGTGATCTTTGTGTTGGGCACAAAGCATAGCTGTCCTTTAAATCCCAGCCTGCCATGGAACACGTTAAGAAGTTAGAAGTATTTAAGACCAGGTATTCCTTCCAATGAGAAGATATTGTATATGAAGAGACTAAAGAACTTTTTAACACAAAGACTATGCCTGCTTCTTCTTTTTGAGATAAAAAACTCTGTGACCCTGTTAATGATGCTTTAGAAAATATAACCAGTATGATACGGGAGGCAACAGGAGAGAGATGATAATATGAGTCAGGGCTACAAAAATGCAGATTTCCAAAATTTAAACATGTATTTTGCACTCAGCAGGCTGATGTGGCAATAACTTTATCTACAAGTATTTTGTTGGGAAGTTATAGTTTGTTGAGGAAGCAGCAAAAATTTCCTCTGTTCACTCTAGAAAATAGGCTCAAAACAGCCCTGGGTCAGGATCCTGGTGGGCTGTGCTGTGAAACAGCATCATAGTCACTAAAGATCTTCTCTACTGCTGGTGCAATATGAGACAAAAGATGAATGGAAAAGGAAAGAGAGTATTTTGAGACAAGAGTATAAAACATGTATCAGCTTCATGTTAATCTTTATAATGTCTCAGCGAGGTAAAAAGCCCTAGAAAGCAAATGCTTACTGGCTCTTTTGTGGTGTTTTTGTGTTTTATAATTTGCTTCTTTTATAAATTATCAGCACATTCCAGAAAAAAAAAAAACAAAAACAAAACCAAAAACAAGCAAACAAACAAACAAACAAACAAAACAAAAACCTTAATTATTTAAGAAGATTTTAGTAGAAAACCCCGTCTTATGTGTCATCATCACCATCTCTTCCACACCTGACATTATTCCAAATTCATGCTGCTGGAAATCAGTGTCACGAGCCATCTATTGTACCTCATGCTAAGGTTGAATTGACAGCCTAATGAAAGGAAAGCAGAAGCAGTGCAGCAAGGTTATTTGTATAACAAAGCACCATCAGACTGTTATGCAGTGAAGATGCTGAGAAACACCTCTGCAATAAATGCTAAAACGCTTGTATATGTCTCTCTCAAATTCAGGGACAGATTCTAAAAGGGAGATGATGTAAATATACTTCCACTCTTTACATTGATTTTTTAAAGATTCTCTCACTTATTTCCTCTTTCTGGACTGAAACAATCCCCACCACCACCAATGCAGCAGTTAATCTGTGTAAACCATACTTGCTGGCTACTAATAGCACTAACAGTTATCTGCCCTGCAGAATGTATCAAACATATTATTTTCAACATTTACAAAGTTGTCACGAAGTAGAAACTGTAATAGCCTCTGCTGCCAGCTGGGAATGAATGAATTATAAAAAATTGCTACTTTGCTTCATAGACACGCTATCTAAAAGGACCTTGCATGAAGGAGCAGATAATATATGAAGTGGGAAGATGGAAAAATGCAATTTTCTTTATCTCATTGATTCTCCATGTATCTTTTATAATGATTATAATATGTAATATCTGCAGTCCTTTAAGCCTTTCATGGCTTTGTGGATGTTAATTAAATAAATTCTCACAAGACCCTTGTGAGGTAGGCAAGTAATTTTTATTTTCCTCGGTGGCAGATGGCATAGCTAAAGCAAGGAAGTTTAAATCACTTGCTCCTTATCACACGGGGACTCAGTGTCAAAGACATTTATAGCAACTGTGGCTCTCCCCTGGGGATCTCTTCATCTGTAGCTCTCAAAGCACTTAGCAAAGGCTCCTTTTCTTCTCTGCTTTTACCGAAGAGGAAAACCAGAGACATTTACAACAGTGTTTCACTCAATGTTGCTACGCAGTTGGCAGCAGAGTTGGACCAGAAAACAGATCTCATGCTCTTGGGCAGCTCTTCAGCCAGGTCACCACAATGCAGCAGAGTTCTCTGCTATCACTCTGGTCATCAGACTCTCTATTAATTTCTTTTGTTGAATCACCCACACTAAAGATGGCAACATTTGATTATCATCTAACACGATCTTCGGGTAAGAGAGCTGTAACGCTCTCAGTTATAAAACTTCTAATTAGAAGAATACTCTGTTAAAGATAAAACACATTGCTTTCTGCAAAAGGGGAAAAAAACCTTAAAAAGCAAAGAAACATCTTTTTCTTTTCACATAAATATATCAGAACATTGTCAAAATACACTGGATGGAGAACAACAGATGGACTTGCCAAAGGGACTTAGTGACATCCTGGGTAAGATTTTAAGTTATCTCCTCAAGGCAGAAGGAGCAAACCCCATAGTGCCAGTCTGTGTGTACCCACAAGGCTGGAAGGGATCCACATCCCAGCCTCTCCGTTGGCGGCCGGTACAGACCCTGTTTGCTCACGGTTCGATGC
Organism: Antrostomus carolinensis; assembly: GCF_000700745.2. Classification (NCBI taxonomy): domain Eukaryota; kingdom Metazoa; phylum Chordata; class Aves; order Caprimulgiformes; family Caprimulgidae; genus Antrostomus; species Antrostomus carolinensis. The sequence continues at coordinate 43,022 of NW_010336441.1, forward strand.
AGTCACAGGGAAGAGAATACTTCTTGTGATTAACACAACCTACAAATTGCATTAGGAAATTCTGCATCATTTAAAAGCTGAACACAATAAAATACTGCTTTGTGTCAACAACACCAACAAAATATCATCAGCTGAAGGCATGGTAACAAGCCTGCAGTGAAAGAAGGAAAGAGAGAAGTATTTTCTAGTATTTACTGAACCAGCCACTTATTTTTCCCTTAAGAAGACTTTGCTGCACCAGCATCTAATGTAATGCTTGTCACTGCCCCTTATCTGACATGCTGAGTCACTGCCTATCTTCATTCTTTATTAAAGTAAAATAAATGGCCCCTGTGGAAGGACAGCAGTGCATACCTTTGTGCCTGGAGGAGGAGCAAGACCCAGAAATGAATAAATAATATTTTCTTCTTTAGCAGAGAAAAAGGATTCAAAATCCTAAAAAAGGAACAAACAAAGAACAGAGAATTGGTAACAAAAATCAAACAAAAAGCAGTAGAGACTAGCCCAGAAAAATCTTTCTTATATTGATGAGAATGACTATGCATTTGTACAAGTGCCTGCATTATCTAAGCCCCAGGGAGAAAACTCAGATAAAGGGAGTTTCACACTGGCTGGCAAAATGAGCAAATGGGCAAATCTCTCCAGAGACTTACACTTTAATTATATCACATCTATATCAGAATCAGATAAAATTAAGCATCTCATTTTAATGTGTCTCAGCTGTACATGCCAAAGCAAAGCTATTCCCATTTAAATGTTAAAATAAAACTTGCTGTGAGTAAGAACACAAAATAGGTCCTCAAAATGCTGGACAGCTTTATGGCAAATAAAAGGCAACAGTCAACATAATAGCACAACTGAAATAATAATGAGCAAACTGTTTATTTTTTTTAAAAAGCACTCTGGTTAGAAAATGTAGTTACTTTTCAGACAAGCTTAGCAAAGAACTGTGTCGTTCCCTCTGACATATATGTACCAGCCAAACTGTCTTGTCCACATGTGAACTGAAATTATAAATCATTATGTTAAGTGTCTATTTTCTCTTCAGTGCTAATATAACTGAAAAGACATGAGGGATGGCTCCTATCCTACCATCCAGAACTTGCATGTTTTTTACTGTATTAACCTGTACAACTTTCCTATCAATTAAGCAATCTCTACCATCACTAGTTTGTTACTGGGAAGTTCACAACTCACAACTTACACAGGTAAAAATCAACAGACATTTAAGACCCCAACAGAAACTCTGGTCATAAGGGACCAGCCCACAAAGACACAGCAGCTCTGTGTGGGACAGGGGACTGAGTGCATGTCTGCTGAGTCCCAGACTACTGCCTTGACCATGTTATCATCCTCCCTCTCATCCCAGATAACTCCGAAAATAGAAACCTGTAAATAATAAGGTGCTGACTCATTCTTGAGACTTATTTGTAAGGCTGTGTTAGGACTCGATTTGTTTTATTGGGCTGTTTTAGTATTTCCAGAGAATAAATTATTGTCCAAGGGTAATCCTAAGGAAAGGCAGGAGTGGATGGTTTAGAAGTCACTTTAATATCAACAAGACTGGAATCAACAACATCTCAGTCCAGTTTGGAAGAGATAACATAGCTTAACAGACAGGATAAATGACAGCCCTCATTTATCTAAGGGACAGATGAGTTTTCACACAGACCTAGCTACAGGCAGAGGGAACTGCCCGGTCTGGGAGAAGCCCCAGAGCACATTTTGCCCTGACCAGGTAGAATGCTTGCTGCTGCTCCAGGCCACCCATTTATCAAATCATCTCTTTGCTGTTTTCATGTTGTTGTGTGGTTCTCCTTATCTAACTCAAGTCTGCCCTAAATATTTAAGAAAAACAGTGTCTGAAGTGTAACCCATAAACTTAGGAGCAATACAGCAAACAAGAACACAAGGATTTTCTGCAATTTGAAGGGCTGGAATTTGACATGGGTCTTTGACAGACCATACAAACACAGGAAACTTGTGTCATCCTGTATACCACATACTCATAAAACAGCCTAAGTAAACTATGGCACAACATGCCAATAGCTGGGAAACAAAGAGAAGACTGCAACAAGGAAGGGCCCGGGAAACGGAGAGAAGACTGCAAGAAGGAAGTGCCATGAAGTGGACGTGATATTTTAAATGTCTTGATAGTTCCTTCCCAGAGGAAAAGCAGCAGATGGCAAGTGAACTAAAAATCTCCAGAGGTACATTGGAGATAACCTTGTAGATAACCAGACCTGAGGGCACAAGCAAGATGCGTGAATGACCAGATTAATTCCTTATTAGAAGAGGGCACAACCTTCTATCATATCAGGTATGATATGGCATATCTTGGTAACTGATAGTATACCACAACATTCCACAGTAAATGTGGTATCTCACAGTAAATGGAAGGTCATTTATCCTTGCTTACAACAAGCAGCAAGCTATTGTGTTAAGCATGGGGCAGAAGCATGACTACAGTGATCTTGGAATAGTTTTTGTATCATACATTTGCACTCTTACTTTCTTAATGGTGACTTGTTCATATTTCCATTCACTGAATGACCAAAGGTAACTGTTCCCAAAGCAGGCAGAAATAAAAATGGGCAGAAACAAATTATTTCAGGTAATCAATAATATTATAACTGTATGAGAAGACACAAATGGTTTAGGTGGAGGGTAGTGGTGTCATTTGTCTTTGGAACTAGTCTTTGAAAAATACAGTGTAACTTTAAAAAAAAAAATACTGCATTAATTTTTCTTTTTTTATATGAGTGCATATGCACATATAGACCCTACACTATGGTCCTTTGTATGACCACTGTGGAAATGCCAGACAGCAAAACAGCAAACTCCAGCTGGACATCAGCAGAAAGTTCTTCCCTACAAGTGGTACAGCACCAGGTCAGAGCACACAGAGAGGGCATAGAAACATCATCCCTGGATGTGTTTTTAAGTTTTTAAACTCAGGTGGCCAAAGCCCCAAACGACATATGCTAACTTTAAAGCTATCCCTGCTTTGAGCAGCATGCTGGACTACAGACCTACAGAGGTCCCTATGATTTCTGTATATTTGACTTCAGCAGTTATATGAAGCGTCAAAGTCTTACCTAATAATGCAGAGATTCTTTAAAAAAAATATGCGCACAGGCAACTTATGGATTTCAGTTTCCAGAGAAAAGCATAGATTTTGGCTTATAGCAAAAAACAGAAGTTTACATTCCATTTCTTTCCTGGTTTTTTAGCTTTGTTGTTGTTGTTGTTGTTGTTGTTGTTAAGCAAAAGCAAAGACAAGAGCAACAGAGTGCTCAATATATTTAGAAAGTGACATGGATACAGACGCCTGTCTAGACATGAGCAAAGAAGCAGCTTAAGAAAAAGATCAAATAAGAACATAATTGCCAACACTGATGGATAAGAATGGATACTTGAAATCAGTGCTACAGCCAGGCACACAAAATTAATCAATTTTTAATCTGTTTATTCAAGTGGCAATACCAAAGATCTGAAAAAAAAATAAGATTCAAGACATTTATAAGACAGCTTTAAGCTTCTCTGACCTCATGGAAAAGCGGCTCACAGTTGGTGTATTTTCATAAATACATCTGTAAGGAACGTCCATTTTACAGTACGGAAGTGAAGCAGCTCATCAGCGTCAGTCAGAAGATGCAGATACTTTTACATAGCAGCAGAAAAGGAGACTGGCAACAGGACTGCCTTTATTGCTCATTATGTCAGTCACAAAAAGGAAACCTCCTCACCTGTCCCCAGTATCCCTTCGTTCCCGACCCCCACCCCCAAAATTTCACTGAACTGTAGAAAAGTGGATTGGGGAAGATCTCAAAGGACCATTTCTCCAAGGCAGGAACCACTACTGTTCCTGATACGTGTTTCTCTAATCCATTGTTAAGGACCTTTAATGACATAATGAAACTATCTCCTGAACACTATATATATTTTTTCTGATGTCTGACTTAAACTTCCTTTGCTACTTTTTTTGCTCATTACATCTTGTCCCACCTCCAGTGGGCATGGAGTAGAACATATTTTACAAAATCCTAGAGTCACAGGATAATTCAGGTGGGAAGAGACCTCAGGAGACCATCTAGTCCAATCTCCTGCTCAAAGCAAGGTCAATACTGAATTCAGACCAATAATGAATTCTTCTTTGCTGCAGCCTTTAAAATATTTGAAAATTTTCATGTCTCTCTCCAATTCCCTCTTTCTCAGGATGAGGAAGGAAATCTTTTATCTTGAATTTTGATCTCCCCAAGGCCAATGCTCCCAGGTCAGCATGCTGTTAATGAGTATACATATGCACATGTGTGAAAGGGAACCAATCATACAGGACAATCAATAAGCGAAATGGGGAAAAGAGCGATCTCAGAAAGAAGAATAAGCAGAAATTAAATATAACAAGTTTGACCTAAAAACAAAGGACTACCTGGGAATGAGGAAGGAAAAAAATTAGTAGGAAGGGGAAAGAGAAAATGTCTTTCAAAAAAAGAAGTGTACAGAGCTCGACTTGTTTAGCATAGCAAAATGAAAATTAAAAGAGGATATGATTCCTGTTCACAAACACATTGGACTAGAGCTGTTTAAGCTAAAGGAAATGAGTATAAACTGGCTGCATATACCCAGGCTACAAACTTGAAGGTTCCTAGATGCCAGGAGGCTGAGGCCCTTGAAGACTGTACTAACAAGAGCAACATATTTTAAAGGGACTTTCATGAATTCAGGATTCTGGACTGGAGTCCATGACTCAGAGAGACCTTTGTAATTCTCAGCCTTATTTTTCATAAAGTGGCTGAGGACAAAGGATGTGGGACATGAGGGAAGAGCTAAGATATATTGTGTAAACTTTAAGCAGAATAAACCAGTTGTAGATTTCAGAATGATAGGTTTGTTGGACCTGCATAGGTTATGCGGGGAAGTTGAATGCAAATCCCCAGCTTTATATTGTAGACGTTGCAGAAGACATTGTGTCCCTCGGAGGAATTTTGCAGCAGTCTGCCAGCCTCTGGCCGTGTTCTCAACCAGCCCACATAATCCCACTTCATTAGAAGTACATTAGAATTCTGGAGACATTTAGACTAATTGTAAATTTGATTCAGTTTTTAAATCAGTAGCTACAACTGCTTTCTGGACCCCTTTCCACAAGGAGGTGTCTTTTTCCAAAGGGCTCTTTTTAAACTTAAATTTATTTCAAGTTGTAGATGATTTGGCTTCCTGAAATAGCTTCAGCCATTGACTAAAAACTGTATATTGATCATTTACTGGCAAGGCTAACTAGCTGCAAAGCTTTGCAAGGCAATTACTCTTTAATTCACTACATAAACTCTCCAGGGAATTTCAGAAATATTTATTACAACATAGGCTGACACAAAATCCAGAATAAGATATATTGAATTATACTTTTTACTGGTGCAGACTGGATGTTGAAATGCACATGAACTCTAACCTACCAAGTTCTCTTTTAAGATTCCTATGAGAAAATGAGGAAACAATTGTGCTCCATTACTCCACTAGCAATTTTTGCTCTGAGAGCACTGAAGTCAATTCTAAAAACTCAGTGGCATGTAAATCCTTTCTCTCCCAAAACAACCTTTGCAGTAGTTTACACTGGATTTGTGGAGTAACTTAAAGCTGGGTTCACTATGTGATCTGTGTTTCAGAGTACCTTTAAAGTTCATTTCAGAGATCATATCATAGTACTTTTCAGTTAATATTTCCATTCAATGAGCAAAAAATTGTCTCAGATATCTCTCTTGAGTCATGATCCTAATACTCATGTTGGTACAGTATTATCTATCACTGATTTGAACAAACTCTCTCCAGAGAAATAACCTGTAACAAGCATATATGAAAATATAAAAGCATCTGATGAGCATGACATCTGTTATGAAGAGCTGGATATTTATTGAATAAGCAATATAATTTCAATAATTCAAACCACATACTAGAACTATTCCAGTCAACTATAAATCCTGTTTATTTGTTTTTATAATAGAATGGAAAAGAAAGATTCCTGTTCACAGCCCCTGGTGCCCCAGACATCTACTTGACTTCCTAGTAGCCCAGATGACTCTGTGTCAAACAAATTACCAACCATGCAAAATTACCTGAAAGTTCAAGAAGCAAAGTGCAGTACAGCTAGAGACAGCAGATCAGCCTTGCTATGAACGCCACTAGCCTTAAGGAGCTTGGTATTGTCAAACCACATAATTGAGTACTTACTATTCCAAGTGCAGCTGAGCTGTCTTCATAATCTACATTTGCTTATCCTGAGATACTGTGTGAAGAAGCCATAGTATCACCTAGACAGCACTGCCTTTGGTCTTCAGGAGCTGAAATGAGTTTGCAGGCAGAGAGCCAACAGCAGGACAATTTGTGAGTGAGCTACACAGCAGGAAGCAGAACAATGTGAGAGGAAAACACAGAGCTCCTCACAGGCGGTAAACTCCATGCCTTGAGGTGAGCTCTGGGTCCTCCATAGGCTCAAGGTCTGCAGGGGATAATCCATCCAGCTTGTTAAGCAGAGTTTCTCTAATCAGTTTTCCCTCCATGCCTATTTTTCTCTTCAAAAGGAATAATCTTTTGCTTATTTTTCTGTGTCTAAAAAATGGTTTATAAGAATCGTTCTTTCAAAGTGAATCTCAAATTGTCAAGGAGTTTGTTCGAGGACGTTTCCTACTAATGGAAAAGAGTCACTTTCTGTGAAAGAAGACTCTCTGAAGGTATTTAAATTTCTTAACAGCTTCTTACCCCGCAGTACCGCTCCTCGTTGAAGATCTGTGGAGGGAGGGGAATTCCATTTTGAGGCTTTTTTTCACCTGGGACATTCTCTCTCATCCATTTCCTGTTGTCTTCATCGCCTGCTATGTCCATTTGCTGAAAGTCAATCTTGTTGGCCTCTAAAAAGCCCACTACTTCTTGCTGTTTCTTTTTGATCTGGTTAAGAAAGGAAAAACAAAATTCCTTCTTTAAAAAGGAAATTGTTTTCTAAAAGCAATTGCTATTACAAGCAGAGCTGATGTACATATGTCAAGTTGGATCAACTACTCCAGTAGACCCCAAACTTTTTGAAGCTGAGATTCAACACTGCTTCTCAGCACCCAGACTGCTGTCATTACTTCCTTCCCTCCCCAGCTTCTTTCTTTCCTCCCTAGCAGCAGTGATACCTCCATCAAAGAAATGAGCCTCAGCAGGCAGATTCCTACTCTGTTCCCAGATCTGTGAGTGTGGTGTACAGATACCTAAACTAATCCTGCCTAATGTCAGCAGAGGTCTGAGAATGTACATGTTCTCCCCAATATGTAACAGTCTCCTGTTTCCTGCTCATTGCATATGACATTTAGCTTTCCATGAGCCACATGATTCTCTCTGTCCCCGGTCTTTAGTGATAGACATAATCAAATAGGAATGAAAGCTCAATGAAGATCCAGTACAGCTTAACTTCTGTGCTTGAATATTTCCCATGTTACTAATGATGTTCCACTTGGACCAAGAAGAACGTATTACATACAAATGAAGCATGTTATACACAGCTTTTGCGCCAGCTCAAATTCAGCCACAGCTCTCATTCCCTTTGATGCTAATACTATATATACCTAGGATGCAGGCAGCAACCTTCTAACTTCTCCCTTTATTTTGAAGAAGTAATACTCGCTATGCTTCTCTACTAAAGGAATGCTACTCATAAGCAACATTTAAAGAACTTCCCCATTTTGTACCTAACTTGCCTAAGAGCTGCAAGGACAAACTTTAGCCTTACAAATACTGCAGCATTTGAAGCCAGCACCATTTGGACTGATCTGTAGAAGTTCTCTCACGCTGCTCTTTGGTCACAGACAAATAAATTACTCTTTAGCACAATCACATTACAGATATGACCCTTCTCTCCCCAGTTATGCTACTCCATGCAGCAAGTTAGTGTCCTATACAGATGGTAGCTAGAATGATGTACCAAGGTAATTTATACATACAAGCCATCGTATTATTTGAAACCATGTCTTCCACAAATCAGACATCTGAACAACTGAATTTGAAGTGACACCAAGCTAATGTAAATCAGTCTGAGACAAGCAACGAGACAAGAAATAATTCATGGATTATGTATTTCTATAATCTAATAAACCTGAAAAGCTGAAGTAGAGTGATAGCCTATTACATTGGAAGAATTAATTTTCATTATTAAGGATAAAACTTATTTTTCTTGTTCAAATAAGGAAGTAACTATCTAGGCAGATATGCTTGCTTATAAAAAATAACAACCATAAAATGCTGTACATTTTTATGATGAGAACAGAGGTTTATCATTTATGTGAAGCCCTATCACTTTCAACAGAAGCACTAATCCAAAGTGTTCAAAAGTCATGCAGCTGACAGATCTCAAAGGTGCTTATTTAGATTCTTATTTTCTCTTTTTAATAGAGGTCATTTTCTGAATGCCCATTGTGCTGCACAGTTATTTGCAGCACATATTGAGGTGGCAGAAAGGATTCTTTGAGGGACACTTCATTGGAAGAAGTGGCAGGATAATGTTTGTATAAATGGTTAATAAAATCAGCATGAGCCAGTACTAAGAGCACCACCACATGCTCTGAAAGCCAGTGAACTCAAGTGCTGTCAGCTGCAATTTCAGTGTCAGCTTGTCGCTCTGGACACAGGCGCTGCAGTAGATATGGCTCCTGGAATAGTGTCTCCGAGGAGATAACGGAAACTGAGCTACAGATTCTGTGCTCCCTTGCTTATGGCTGTAGCTATAGCTTTTAGAATTAAAGCTGGATAAACAATTTTTTTTCAGCTTGAGGTTCATAATACACAGGAGGATCAGACAGCACCAGGGCTGAAAGCAAAAATTTGGGGAAGGTTGTGTGAAAAATTAATGCTGAGGAAAAATAAAAACTTACATGCAATTATGCCTGCACAAGGAGAAGGCAAGGTGTTTCTCCTGCTGATAACAACAATAAACTATGCAGAAGATGTACTGTGTCTTAAGGTTTACAGTCACTAGGTTTTAGGCAGAGCAAAAGACTTGGGACACACGCTAAGTATGAAACCATAAAGCAAGCCTCTGCTGCGGCTGGCACTAGGTAGCTGGGCAACCAAAAGAATCTCTCCAGCAAGCGGCACTCAGAGAGGGAAATCTTCCAGGACGTAATAATACAGAGGACACGGGACACACAGGTTTTCCCAGAATGAATGAGATTGCAGGAGCTTGTTTGTGCCCTCATTTGTGTCTGACGGCATGGGAAGAATTCAGATTACATGGGCATAGATTCCCTGGAAAATGGTGCTGAGCAGGATATAACTTCAACAATTTTATCTTTCAAAAAAGCTTAAGTTTCACCATCCCTAGCTGCTAGTCCCTTAAAATAAGAAAAAAAAAGTTTTAAATATCTAGCTAGCATGTAAGAGCTACAGACAATATCAGTATGAACTGCTGCATAATTGTCCTGGTTTTTAGCTGGAACGGAGCTGGGTTTCTTTTTAGTAGCTGGAATAGTGCTGCATTTTGCTTTCAGCCTGGAATTTGTTATGAAAGAAACACTGATAACATACCAATTTTTTCATTTTTGTCACTGGAAGTGAAGGACTTCGTGTTTTATTAGTCTACAAGTGCAAGATCTGAGGGAGCGAGGAATATTTAAATTAATAAGCTAAATTGGCATTTGGATATGCCAGTGGGATATTCCGTATCATATCATGTCTCCTCCAGTATATCAGTGAGGGTCTCTTCCTCTCTTGCTCTCTGGCTTTCACTCGGGCTCTGGCTCTTCCAGGATTGATTTCGGTTCGGGATTGTTGCTCCTCCGCGATCGTTATCTGGGAATGGGCTGGGTTTGGTTGGTGGGTGGTGAGCAGTTGCACTGGGTATCACTCATTTGTATATTTTGTTACTGTTATCATTATCACTACTATATTAATATTAGTATTATTTTAAGTTTTCTTTTATTTCTATTATTAAATTGTTCTTATCTTAACCTACGAGTCTCCTTACCTTGCCCGCAGTCCTCTCCCCTGTCCCTTGGGGGTGGGAGGGAAGTGGGTGAACGGCTGTGTTGGCTGCTAGCCAAGGGCTAGCCCAGTGAAACTGTCACAATAATTGAATATTATCATCTATATCTTCACAATCCAGAGCATTCATGTTGACTAGCTGCCTGGGGCAGAAGCAAATGGTGTGTAGTCAACAACTTATAGCATGAGGAACATTCATGTTGGTAGGCATAGTTGCTGCAGCTTCTGGTTCTAACATGACATGGACAACCTATCCCTGGCAATTATTCTTATTTATCACACCCTAACCTCTGATTTGACTTGAAATGGATTTGAAATTTGAACTCAGGTTTATATATGGACAGATTCACAGTCATGGATGACAAAACCCTACCCTCTATTTTACAGGATATAACACAAATAGTCTACATTTTCCTCAGTGTTTCTGAGACCTATAGATTTGAAGGTGGGCAAGTTACAATGTCATCAAAAGTGCTGGGAATAAAAGGATTTTAGAAGTGCCCTAACCGTGAGCAGCATTAAGCAAGACTTTGGAAGACTTCCTCTGTGTGAGACACAAACCCCCTTTCTCCCATGATTCAAGGCACCCTAGAAGCTTGCAGGATATTAACCACTTCTAAACACCTCTCTGGCTAGTAAAAATTTTTTTTTATTTTTTTTTTTACTGCTTGCTTCAAGCCAAGCATTTAGTATTTTTTATCACTATAAATAAGTGCCTCCACTTCTGCTTGCCTTAATGAATAGTTCAATATCAGCTAAATTTGGAGCAGAAAGATAATAAAGCTGAAGTTATTTAAAATAAATTTCTGAATCTTTGTGGGGAAAAATACAGACTGTAGATTTGCTTTAGAGCCACAGTGAATTATCTCATTCAAGCATCTGATCCAGAGCACTAGAATGTCACTGGGTTCACTGCATTTACTTTTAAAATGTATTTATTAACATGATAACCAGTTGCAATTAGTAGTGTGATTGTATAGTACATAGAATAGAAACATTTTTCATTCTTTATCAATGATCCTCTGCTGATCTACACCAGAGGTGGCTGGGCCCATCTTATTTTGAAATTCAAAATGAACAACATGCACTTGGTGGAGATCAGCCACGCTGAAGACAGCGCCAGTGCTACTAGGACAATTTAGACTTCCAATTTAAGCTCTTTAAGGATTAAATTAATTCTTCTCAGGAAAAGCTGTACAAGGCTGATACAAAATTTGTTTTTAATGGGATTTTAGTGATATATTGGGGTTTGTGCTGGCTCCTTGCATGAGTGAGTTTTATTGTATATATACCAAAACTCATTAAAGGTTCACTGAAAGGATACCTTCCATCCATTTTAATCAGTAAATGTGGAAACCTACTCCAGCTGAACATTGTGTTTACTTGGCTTTGCAATATTTCAGTAATCTGAACACATGCTGCCTTCTGAGATTGCTATAGCTATACATACACTCAACAGACCAGAAAGGAGGAAATAGAGGCATATAGATGTGTAAAGATGCCATACCCTTCCTTCCCGTATATGTCTGAGATCTCACCAACAGCTTTTGAGGGCTGCTAACATACAGTGGAGACTGGCATTAATAAGCTTAAAACCTATCACAGCTCACTGGCATGAGTTATCTTTCTTAACAGTAATAAATCACAGCAGCAATGCTTAACAGCTCAAAATGGCTGGATAAAGCCTGCACGTTGCCCAGTGCTCATTGAAGCATACGCATCCCTTCACTGCCGTCCAAGAGGGAAGGAGTCAGTTATATCTGCTCACTGGGAGGAGATGCAAGGAACGTGTATAGCAGAGGAAAGATCTTGGTTCAGCTAGTGCTAAATATATGATATGCTTAGTTTTAATTACATAAGTGATCTCTGAATGTCAGTGTTTAATCAAAGCCCTCATACAACAGCCCCAGTCCTATAGCTGGAGTGGCAACAGTTTGTGTCTGAGGCACACAAGGTGATGACGGCCCCAACACACACGTACACAATGTCTGCACGGGCATTTCTGTCATGGTCACAACTCAGAAAATGGATGAGTGGCAAAGGAGGTAAGGACAACTCTTCTTTGGTCAACCAAAGGAGACCATACAGGAGACTAAACAAGAGCAAAAAGACTGCCAGTGAACAGCGTATGGCAATTTATAAAGCTACTTGAGCAGTTACTGCTAGATTACAAATTACCAAACCTGCAGTTTCCAACCTCCTCTTCTTTTTTTTCCCTTGCAGCTGAGGTTTCTTATTAAAAAAGGAATAGAAAATTGTCAATAGTAAATTTAGAGTGTCAGGCTTAGCGACAGGCTTGCAAAACAAGCTGATGCAGAGAAATGAAAACTTCCTCAGCCGTATTCCAGTTTGAATTTTAGTGAAGTCCTTCAGTTCATTTTCTAGAGATGGCCCTTTGAACAGGGGGTGTTTTTGGAGCTTTTCAACTCTGGAAGCTTCTTAAAGACATGAAGCTGGTGTCAGAGAGACAGAGATGTAGTTACAACTATGTGCAAGCATCAGCCAGTTTGTTTAGCCATGTCACTGGGAGCAAGTGACTGCCAAAGGAAAGCTGCAACCTGAGCTCATCTGGGAACTGGATATAAAAGGAAACAGCTCATTCCCGGTTCCCACCTCCCACGGACTTCCAACCTCCCTACTATTCACATGCCCTTCCCTTCAGCTGATACACTATGCTGACAGTTACAGCAGTAGATCTCAATACTAAAAATCATCAGTATGGCATTTCAAGAGACACACACAGGAAAAACAAACAAACAAACAAACCCAAATCAACACAACAAAACAAAACAAACTAGGGAAAGGGAGGGAGGTGGGGAAGAAATTTTTTCTGCATAACTTTATTCAGCTTACTTTGCCTCCAGGCTTTTTCTTTGATAGGGTTCCCCTTTCGCAGGATTAGAGTCACAAAGTCTCTTTTAAAAGCAAATACATTAATTTCTACTGTAAACAAGCTAGCGTAGCTTTTGTGCAAATACCATATCCACTTTTTCCTTCTTCAGTGAATATATAATGCATATACTTTTTCAAACAGTAGAAAATCTATTAACTGACAGATAATTTATATGTAAATATTATACCTGTAGTAAAACCTTGCATGCAAGCAAGCCTGCATTAAAAGGAATTCTCTATATCATGATTCGCTTTCAAGAACAAGGTGCACAATACAGACTAGAAGAAATCCAGTGGGTTTTGGTTTTTTTTTCTCACATGCAAATTCAGGCTGTCCTGGGGTCTTCTAGGCTAATTTACCAACCTGATCCCAACAGGAAGAGGAATATGTTAAATGAGACACCTACCGCTGTAGACCCCGAAGATGTGGCTACAAAGACTTTGATCACCATGTTGACAGTGATGAAAATGAACCAGCAGAGCACGTCTGCTATCCACAAGACACCACAGTCCCAAGAGGAATCCCTGTGTTCTGCAGTTCCTGGGCTAACCCAGGTCCTAAATGGATGCCCCTCCGCAGCAATCCAGCTGCTTTGGCCTCTCCCCGGGCTCCCGGGTTTTCCCAGCCCATTGGCTCCCAGGTATTTTGGGACGAGGGGCCAGTAGAGGATTGGTTAGTAAGAGGAGCCATAGCAAGGGGTTTGCACCTGCCCCTGGCCTTATTGCATTAGATTGACAGGGTGGCAGTCCAAAAAAGGCAAAGGAGAGTAGTGCACCAATGAGACAGGGCTGGAGAAATATTTGGGAGAGGGGGAGGGGACAAGTGAGAAGGGAGAAGGGACAACTAGTAGGAGACTTAGTGCTGGGGCTGATCACAAAGCTGTTAGGTAATGTTGAATGCTGCATGGGCACTATCACAGCTCCCTCCTGCATGAAAGGGCTTGCACCCTCCCCTGACCATGCCAAGGACACTTTGGAGTTGTAGCTGCAAATTTTACATTCCAAAAGGGCAAGGAGGAAGGGGAGAGCAAGGAGAGCACGGATGCAGAAGTAATTATAGCAGAGCTCATATTGAAATAAGCCTCGGTTACAAACACTCTCAGCTTTAAAGAATTCAGATCATCATCCATCCTGCAGGGCTCAGGGACTTGTCTGCAATTAATATTTGTCAGTATACTTCTTAATACCGAGAAGGGTGATTTGGCTGATTATGTGTATCTAGAACCTATTGTTGTATTTTCTCCTTCTTTTTTGCATCACCAGTGAAAACTGACGGGGGACAAGGCGTAAGAGGAGGTCCAGAATACTTGGTAAAGACCATCACATTCTACTGTGCTATCTAGGATGCTGTTTTTCCATCTGGTTGTCACCTTCTACCCCAGAGGTGGTCACAATTCAGTGGCTGACTGCACATATTTGCTTAAGGAGGTCTCAGAGTATGAGAGGTATTTTAAGACTGTTAAATGGTAACAGATTACTTTCCAATTTTAAGAGCCAAGTTTGTTTCTGCTGTAAGTGAGCAACATGCCACTGGACTCAGTAAAGCTGACACTATGTCAGAGGTGAAACTGGCCTTGGTTTTAGAAAGTGCTTATAAAGATTCAAAATGATTGAATACAGCAGTGTCCAATCCTGAAAATACTTAAAATGGAATGTAATACTTTCTTTCCAGGACTGATTAGGCAGGACCAAAAGCACAATAGTAAAGAAGCTCTTGAAAGTAAGTTTTTTGTTTGTGCAAACCCTTGGGTGAAGCTGGAAATGCAGTATTCCATGTATGGAACAGGGATCCTGAAAAACCTCACTGAAAACTAAAAATAACAGCATGGAGAGTTTTGACTGTTTACTGTGGCTCACCATCTGTCATTTCTTTCTTCTTTTGAGAGGCAATAGGGGGTCCAGTAAGAAGAAAAGCCTGTTATAATCGGGTATTTCCAGAGTATTTTCCCATTTAAAAAAAACAAAAAAACCAACCAAACAAACAAACAAAAAAACCAAAAAAAAACCCCAACAAAAAAAATCACCTTAGTGAAAAAATCACCTTAGAGTGAAAACATAAATTATTGCCTAAACTTATTATACATGCTTGTTTCCCTGGAGATTTTCCATGTAAGTATAGCCTGCAATATTAAACAGAAATGACTGGCCATTTGGAACACACCATTTCCAAATTAATTGATTTGGTTACTAGGGCTCTGAAGACATACAAACAAAGGATGCAGTGGTCATTGGCTTCAAAGCATACCGATGAGCCTCGCAAGTATTGTGATATTAATAATTAATACTCAAAGTGGTAAGTATTTGCACCATCAAACGCCCATGGTCAGGACTGGGACAAAATTGACAGTTACTGCCGTCTCCTGTTCTGCTCCACAGCTGCCATTCTCACCGAACCACACAGGGAAAAGCCAGGATGCGGTCCAAAAGGGCTTGGCTGGTGGGGGCTTTAGGGCTCGATTCCCATTGTGTCCAGCCTTGAAGAAAAATACGGCTCCAGCTGCTTTCATTCCATTTCAAGGGATTTTAACCCTTTTTCAGCATAAAAATGTCTTGTGTAAACCCAACCCGTGAGCGTGGAGTCTGTTGGGTTTGGGCTGTGTGCTCTCGGAGTGCGCACCCCGCCACCCC